>NW_026727826.1:0-82819 GCF_029784015.1 Lycium ferocissimum | reverse complement strand
GATTCAACCTATACTCACTGCAATACTATTCACACATTTGATGACCCATTTGCTATACCCTTATACAATCCATGTGTTTCAACTTATAAATAATTCAAACAACACTTAAAGATCATGAAACTTACCTTAAATGATGAAGAAATAGACCTTGATTGCTAATACACCTTTTTGCACAAAACCCCATTTTCACCTTTCGATTTTTTGACTTGGGTTTTAAATTTTAAAGACTTGATTCTTTCAAATCTTGTTGGTCCTTGTTTCCCTTTAGTTTCTTGTGGATGAAATGTTTAGAAAGTTTTAGAGATGTGGAGGGGTTTGAAGTCGGGAAGGGAATGAAATAAATGGTGGATTTAAATTTAAAGACTTAAAGGGTTCCGGGGGGACTTCCACGGAGCTTCAGGGCCCGGGGAAACCCCTTTGTTGGTCGTGGTTCACGACCGGCCCCCCTTTTGTCGGCGTTCCACACACATCCACGGGCCGGGAACAGGGCCCGTCCGTGGAAAGGCCCGGGAACTCACGTCCCCCGGGGGTTTCCCCCGTCGTTTCGTTTGATTCCAACCTTTGAAACCTTCGGCACTTGTTTATCATTTCTTATTAATCTAGGGGCGTAAACTCTTCTCCACAACATCCTTAAGGTATCACTAACCCAATACTCATAGTTTTTCGTCCCATTACACGAATCTCATAGTAACTCGATTCATCACCCTCTCTTGCCTTCCTGAGCAACTCGGGAATCTTACTTAGGACCATCAATTACTACTTCTTGCTTTTATCCAACCTCGTATACGCGTGTCCTTCATGTGAAAGCTCACACACTTGTGTATTATGGGAAATTTCCAGGTGTAACAAGAGACGTAAGGCATCAACAATAATAATAAATCAATGAACGAGGAAGCATCAAATAAGGAACAACCTCAGAATCGATCGTCAATCATAAAAGAAACAATGCATGCTGGCTTACTTCATAATCATCATCATATCATGTATGCATATATGTATAAGCTGCCCGTCCATATAGGTACGGTGTGATAATCATTAGCCTACGTCCAGGCCTCCCGCGTCCAGGGTACCATCTCATGCCGCTCACTAGTGGTGTCTGCCCATGCCATCTAGACATGGTGTATATGTTGCCCGCCTTAGCGGTGTCTGCCCGGCCATATAGGCGCGGTGTAATATCATCATCATGTACTCATCATAATTCATGCATAGAGACTCAAGGACAACTATACTTATCGGGGTGACATAAGGTCGTGAACCCCCGATTCCGTTATGGAGCATTTACAAGCATTCTGCCTCACCTTGAAGGAATTAGCATATAAGGTGAGTGTATACAACAAACAACATAAATAGATCGTAGTTAACTTCATTAGCTTTATAGGAACATCATATCAGGAATTCTAGGATCTTTGGATTTAAACTCATCATCATCATTAATGTGCTCATAATGTATCTCTTATCTCATGTGGCTATTCATGAACATAGACTCTTAGTTTTCCGGAATGTAGGAGATTCATGGAGAAGGAGGAAAAATCATGCTATAAGATTCATGCCTTAGAAAGAAAGGACTAGCCTCACATACCTTTTCCTTTAGCTATTCTAACCCTTGATCGTTCTCCTTTAATGCTCACGTCTTTACCTTCATGGGAGTTCGTATCAACATTAGCTAAACGATTATAAGAACGTGCGTACTAAAGCTACGAAAAATTTGGCAGCATTTCCTTTGTTTATACAACTTTCCTCATATTACATATCAACTCCCAAACATCCATAACAACATTCACAATATTATAAGCAACAATTATCATTCATCTACATTATCCATATCTCTTAATTTCACTTCAACTTCTCCATAATCATGGTCATAGTTCACTATTGCGTTTTCTCACATATAATACTTATCCTATGTTCTAAGTATCATTCATAACCTACTTACAATCACAACATATCAATATTCATGATTCATTCCAAACTACTACTCAAAAGTGACACTATTCTTACATTCATGACCCATTTCCAATTTCCTTCTACAATCCAAGTGTTTCAACTTCAATACCTTAAACAACATGAAAAGACCATAAAACTCACCTTAGATAATGGAAGAATAATCCTGAGAGTGGAAATACTATTCTTGCACCAAAACCCTAGTTCACTTCCATTGGAATTTCTTGGCTTAGATGAGCTTCAATGAGTTTCTTACACTTGATTTTTGTTGGTTTGATGAAGTCGATCTCGAATCTCTCGAGTTCTTATGGAAGAAGTGTGTCGAACCCTCTAGAAGCCTTGAGAGAGATGAAGAAGTGTGGGAAAAAGAAATTAGTGAAGTGGGATCACATTTATATAATTAAACTTAATTCAGCCCGTCGGGACTTCCACGGACACTTATACGGTCCGTATAACATTAAACGGCCCGTATAAGTGGTCGTGGTTCATCACCAGGCAATCATCATCTCTGCTGGATGTTACACAGACCCTTATACGGACCGTATAATGTTATATGGACCGTATAAGTCGGTCGTATAACCCCTTTCCCCTGAAATGATCTCCATCGTTCGTTTGATCTCCAATCCTTATAGAACCTTCTTGACACTTGTTTAACAACTCGTTAACAATATAAGGGACATTATAACTCTTCTCCAAAACATCATTAAGCCATCATTAATTCGATACTCGTAAATCTTGCCCGACACACAACATATACCTTGCTTTCCTTAACAACTTCCGTCTCCTACCTCAAATGTCTTTGAAATCTCATTTAGAATCATCAAATGCTATTTCTTACTTATCAAAACATCGTATACGTCGTGCCCTTCGTTAGTCTATTCAGTATATGTTAACGGGAAATTTCCAAGGTGTAACACTTATTATGCCTTTAGCAAATCCAAAAGTATTAATCTTACAATCCATGTGCCTTACCACGCACAAATTTCCTCAAGTCATTCATATTTTAAATGCTAAACCATACTACCTAACCATCAACACTTCGACATAGTCTACTATCACAGACATAGTCTTACCTTGAAATTATGACTTCATGTCACGACCCAAATTTGTTGAGTCATGTGGGCACCTACCATTTTCCACCTTGGTAAGCGAACTCTTTCCTTACCCAATATGCAATCTATCAATGTGGAATTACAATGTAAGTAATAATAAATCTCAAAATCAATTCAAAGAGAATAAGTGCGAAATACATCTTCTACCCAAGGCATGTGGTCTAAGTCAGTACAAGAACTACTAAATAACCACATAAGTCTAAATATATAACAAGAACTCTCTGAATGTTTCCATACAAGGATCATAACATCAAAAGGGATATTTTCTGGAATTAGGTGGCAAGCATACGAAGAATGGAAACTTAGGTTGTAGATCTGGAAATAGCTTACCCAAAGTCTCCAACAACACTGTCTCAGGAAGCACTCTCGAGGATTGGATATTGAACCTGTCACACACTCTACACCCCGAAAAGAAGTGTAGAAAGGTAGCATCAGTACAAACAACACGTACTGAGTAGGCATCATAGACCGGCAACAGCTAGCTAACATATATAAAGGAAAAGGCTGAAGAAAAGGCATGCTCACAATCAAGTATAAAAACCACACGGTCCAAGAATAATAAGTCAAGTACATAAATATCAAATAGCCAAATCATAGCCTTTGGTGAAGCACCTAGACACAAATCTGCCAAGTTTCCCATGATTCCTCAGAATAACCACAAACACCAGTACAACTAACAATAGTACTCTGTAACCTCAGGTCATAGCCTAGGAGAAAGTCTCTACACCTCGAGTCCATCGATCCCCAAGTATGCATTAATCAGGCACATGACGATTTCAAATCAGTAACCAACCAGGAAATCAATGTCCACGTGCACCGTACAATGCAATAATTAACCACAACTAGAATCAGATGTATGAGTGAATGAAATATGAATGTATGAGGGATGCAATGGAATGGAATAGTACACACATGCTTCGGGCGGAATACCTCCACGCCTCGACAGTCATGACCCATGGGGGACCCGCAAAGTCCATGTACCTGTTGCGGTATACAGCCTGATCCAATAAATGTTGCGAAACGTGCAACCCAGTCTAATATATATTGCGAAACGTGCAACCCGATCCAATATATATTGCAGAACGTGCAACCCGATCCAATAGATGTTGCCGGGCGTGCAACCCGATCCAATATAAGTATATATCTATATGTGTTGCGGCACGCAACCCAATCCAAATATATGAGCATAAATGCATGCATGATATTAATGCCAACAAGAGTATATCAATGACAATCGTTTCCACACATGGACACATATCCCAATGTCAAAATCAATAACAATTCCTTTCTCTTTACAAGTCAATAACCACCAACTGAGAGATACGGGTTCACAGCCATGAATAAATTACTAAGTATCACGTCTAGTATCACACATGTGGCAACAAGCCAATAGATCACAATAAGGCAACAAGCCATAATCAACAACAATACCAAGCTCAACTCATAAAAGTATCATGAAATATGGGAATGAGTACACTGCATAATATCAATGAATGATGACAACATATCAAATCAATCGTGCCACACATGGACACATCTCTCAATATCAACATCAAGTCAAGTTCTTACCTCTATCCAAGAGAATGCCCAATAAGTGAGGGATAGAAGTTTCATAATCAAGATAAGAAGACCAAGTATAAAGTCTAGTATAAAAAATGAGGCAATAAGCCAATAGATCACAGCAAGCAAACAAGCCACAATCAATCAACAGTACCAACCTAAGTAATCCATCCTAACTTTATACCCGAAGGCGTAACATGCTTTCCCCAACAATCACTAACTCTACATATGCTTCGCTAATCGAAGTCTAACCATAAGGTAAGCCATAACCTACTTGGGAGCCGAGCGAAGCCACGAATAATCACACCTTTGCGATGCCTTTCGGAGAGCCTCTAGATACTAAAAGTCTAACCATAATCGAATTCTATGTTAGAAAATAGGAAGAACAACACCCATATTGCTAGGCTACCTTTCGAATAAAAAACAACTATAGAAAAAGGGAGAAACGGTCCACAAGGGTAAAATGGGTATTTCAAAAGTGAAATCAATCACCCAACGCTCTAGAAGTTCAATTTCACTGGCCAATTGCTGAAATAACTCAAAAATAGGTCAAAACCCCTAATTTGGGTATAAACCCTAACTTTCAATCTTTAATTTCATCAGCAATAATGGAAGATTTAAGGCTATTAGTTACCAAATCATCAAATTCCATACTTAGATCAGTCAAATCCACCAACAAATCTCATTTAGAAAGACTAGAGCTCATTTAATAAAGAATCAAAACCCATCTTCCTTCTTAAGTGTTATATCCCGTATTTTGTACGTCGGAACATTTTAAGTTAGTGGCGACAAGCTTACGCCAAAGCTATTTTCCGACTTCGTTTTAAAGTGCAAGTTGCCTATGATTTATTGGCATGGATTACTAAGGGAACTTTGGGGTCAAAAGTACAATTATGGAAAGTAATAGTTCATGAAAACTTGGGGCCAAAAGTGAATTATGAGAAGTTGAACATTTCATGAAAATTTGGGATAGAAAGTGAAAAATTTGGAAATTAAATTTCATGAAAATCCAAGCATGTGGCCGGCCACATGACTAGTGGGCCATGGCCATATGCATCATATATATATGTGTATAAGATGATTCATTAATCATCTTCATCATTTAACTCTCTAGAAACTTGAAGAAAAATAGAGAAAAAAAGGGAGAAGCATACGGCTAAGCATGGGCATGGTCAATTCGGTCCATGGAAAAAGTGAGGAGAAAAGTTGGTTTCTTCTAGCTTTCCTACTAATTAAGAGGTCCTCTACACCATGGAGTAATTGTTGAATCAAGAAAAGCACTCTTTCATGCAAAGAACACAAGTTGGCCGTGGGAGAAAGTGAAAGAAAAGGTGAGATTTAGTCTTATTTTTCATGTGTTGTGAATGATTTGTACATGTTGTGGAATGTAGAAATGAAATAAGTTCATAAGAATATGGTGTAGTTGTTGAGGCCGTGAGTGAGGTGTTGGAGTAAACATGAAGAACAAATTTTATTTAGTGTAATTTGATTGTTGTGCATGTTTGTGTGTTGTTGTAGAGTGTAGAAAATGAATGTAACTCATGAGATTATGTATGTGGAGGAATGGCCATGTAGGGGCTGATTTGGTGTAGGCATGCTAAGCTAATTCTAATTAGTGTTTTAGTTGTTGTTGTTATGGGCTATGTGATGAAAACGAGAGTTTAATAACTCATGTTGAAGTTGGAACGATTGTGGGCTGTTTTGGAGATTAATATGATTTTAATGTAAATTCTTGTGTTTATGGAAATAATGGTTGTTAGCATGTGGATTGTTGGCGTAGTTCATGAATTCGGAAGAATGAAATATGTTGCCATTGCTCTTATGGAATATGGTGAGTTTCGGGTGGCATGTTGTTTGTGAGTGGGCTGATTTGAGTAACTTGTAGATTGTCCGAAGCGTTCTTGAAATCTAGTTTAAATGATATTGGATTAGTACTTGAATGTAAGCTCATTAGTATTGAATTGAATATGATTGGAATGTCGTCAAATTATGCGGAAGACGAGTTACTAATGTTGTAATGCATTTTGAATTGGTCGTTGATTTCGTTATCATGTTTGTTGGTATTGTTGATATTGTGGCCGAGTTACATTCTCGGATTTGTTGTTGTAATTTTTGGCCGAGTTGGAATCTCGGGGATGTCGTATGTATAGGGGAGATGCTGCCCAAATTTTTGTAGCCAAGAGTTGGTTAAGATCGAATTCTTGAAACCTTATAATTAATTATGACCAAATGTAGATTTTGGACGAAACGGGACTTGGAGTTGGACGAGCGTAAAGGATGAATAAGGTATGTAAAGCTCTTCCATTTCTTCTCTTGGCATGTCTTAGATGTACTAGGCTCGAATTTGAACTTTGGGGGCAACTCTACTCTTCGGAACCTACGTCTAGAAACGCCCCTTTTTCATTCAAAAGAATTGAATGGTTTATGGTGCGAATAGTTCGAAAAAAATGCTTTAACCTCTAAAACTTGTGCAAATGAAATTCGATTACTTTAAAATACTCATAAATGACGTTATGAAGTTTGACATGCGTAATTTACATACGCCACCTCATTTGACCGAGGTGGGTCCACTTTGTCCGGATTTTTTTTCCTATTATTTCGTTTGAACTACTTTGGAAATAAACGAAAACTAAAGAAAGTTCTTAGCTACCTTTCTAATTTCTACAGAATAACTGTTATATATATTTATTTGAGTCTGAAGATCTACTTTGGAATTTGCAAATGCTCCAGAAAGATTATTCTGATATGAAATATTTCGACATCCGAAAGACTTATGCTCTGATTATTATTAAAAGTCCGCCATGAGCTCTGTTATCTGTATTACGCCTTCGGGTCTCTGTAAAATGTTGTATGTTTTGTATTGCATATGGTTTCTCACTACTCTGCTCGTGCAAGCCTAATACGTCTTTCACCGAGTCCGGGCCGGGTACGCATTCGTGCAACTTCTGCATTGTTCACCGAGTCCCTCACTAGAGGGCCGGGTACGCTATACATGTATATATATATGACGATGTGATGATGGAGATGGCGGCCGGATGGCATACCGAGTCCCTTGCTAGCGGGGCCGGGTACGTTATTCACCGAGTCCCTCACCAGAGGGCCGGGTACGGTATGTATATATATATATCTGCATGCATACATGATTATGTTATGATTTACTCACCGAGTCCCTCACTGGAGGGCCGGGTATGGCATATATGTACGGTAATATGATGATATGATTTTATCTACCGGCATGTGTATATGTATAACAAATGTTTTCCAAAAGGCAAGTCTTATGATTTTCCCGTACTCCTTAATTCAGTATGATCCCGCTTATTATGTTTTATGCTTTACATACTCAGTACATATTCCGTCCGACCCCCTTTCTTCGGGGCCGCGTTTCATGCCGCGCGTGCACACCGCACGAGTTGAAGATATTAGCGACAAATGTTCCACGGATTGACGACCCATTTTCTCCGAGATCTTGCCGAGTCAGAGCTTGTGATATGGATTCATGTTCCGAATTAGAGACTTTGCAGACAGTGTTGTGGGTAGTAGACGTCGGATATGTAAACGGCTATGTAAGCCGGTATATTATTATGCGTTGTGTTATAAGTTTCCTATGTTGCAAGATTTTATTTGATTTGAGAAAAGCAAAAAGCATATTATTCTTTGATAAATTCTTGTTATGTATATTTGTGTCATAATGTGAGAGCCAGCGTGAGTATGACTATTATGTGAGTCCGCGGGTTCGCTCGGCCCTAAATAAGGGTCGGGTGCCCATCACGCCCTAACGGAAATTAAAAGGTGTGACAAATTGGTATCAGAGCGGTTCGTCTTGGGGGTTGTCTGCAAAGTCGTGTCCGGTAGAGTCCTGTTTATGATGTGAAGCGCGCCACATTTATAAACAGGAGGCTACGGGGCATCTAGGATGGTTACTCCTCTTTGACATCTTAGATCGTGCCATAGAGCCAAGTCATAGGAAATGAGATTATTTGTGCTAACCTCTGATTTTAGCAGAGAAATGGCATCGACGGAGGAAAACGACTGGCGATATTGGGAGCTATAAAGCATGAAGGTAAGCGACGGTACGAAAGATACATGTCAGGTAAAGAAATAGAAGTATGACTGGAATACGAACGAAAGATCAACGGGGAAAGTAAACGAGAAAGTGTAATAGGTGCAGTTTGAGCTGAGCCCGCAAGGTATGTTCATTATTTTTGTACTGTCAGTGATGTTGGGAGCCCTGTGAGGCTATAATATGATATGATACGTGTATATACGTATTGGCCCTGTGAGGCGTTGTTGGTATTTACGTATGTGTTTTGGGATAGTAACGATTCTGAGAGGAAACTGCGAAATTTTCCCAGAAATAAAGTAGAAATGGGGTATAGATTTGTAATATGCCTTCGGAGTTTGTGCCAATAACAATGATAGGATTTGGCTAAGTTACGATTATGGACCAACGCCGAGGAAGAAGCTAATCGCTAAAATGAGGATAAGAATAATTAGAAATTCGATATCGACTCGGTGAAACGGAAAAAGTGAAATATAGAACGGATAAGAAAGGCTTGTCAAGTTCCGTAGGAAAAGTTCGAAATGAGTGTTATATAACAGCGGAAATGATAGTGAGCGTAAGAAAAAGGGGTAATTGGAACAAGGAAATAAGAAGAGAGCGAGATAACAGTATAATAATAGATCATGACATGTGTAGCTAAGGACACGGGTACTATAAGTGACGGGAATGTGAAAAACCCGGTTATAGAAAAGATGAAGAGCGGAGTAAAATGGGAGCAGAAATTCAAGGGCCGGAACCAGGCATCTACAAGTAATGACGATCAAAGTGAGCTCGTCGCCATTGGGGACCTGAAGGTTCAGGGCGAAAAGTAATCACATCCACAGATGAAAGGCGAATACCGAGGACCAAAGGAGGGGTAAAATAGTAATTATGCTATAAGAGCGCTCCGAAATCCGCTAAGACTTCAACTTACTCCATATCACGTGACGGAAGCAATGCGGTGAGGTGGACGCGATTATACTGGCGTTAAGGCACCGCATTTCATCAAAGATTCAAAGTTAAGCGTGCTGGGATGAGAGCAATTCCAGGATGGGTAACCCCCCTGGGAAATTTTCTGGAAGTTCTACAAATTCAGACATAAGCAGCAAATGAGGAGTTAGAGTGACTTAAGGACGAATTAGGAGTCTGAGGGATGGACAGAAACCCTAGAAGGTCGCGTAGAACGGGCAAATTAGGTGTAAAGGGAGAAAAAGGTACAACGCGGATCTAGAATTAGGGTGAATTGGAATAGTGTTTGGAGATATCTTGTAAGCAAGATAGTAGGGGCTATAAGTGCGCATAGGTATGCACGGATATCCCCGCACATGGTTGGATCAGTGGATATATGTATTCCGGAAATCAATGTGGCGGTATATGGAAGGCACCAATCGGACGGAGCAACATGGTTCAAATGGAAATATATATATATAAAAGTGCAAATATTACGAGGCAAGTTGATGTTGTTTTCACTACAAGTTAAGCTTAGAAAGTCCTAATACAACGATAAATGGAAAGGAAAGAAAGCGAGTAAATGAACGGCAAGAGGATTAAAATATTGGAATACAAGTGCTATCTAATTAAGGTTGGAAATACGGATATAGGGCGGAGTATAATCGGGTAATGGCATAAGTATACCCCTAAAGGGGGGAAGCGAGAAAGAGAGATGTAAGTGTAAGGCGAAGATGCGTTTGGCCTTGTCGGCCTATATTTTAGATATTATTTTGTTAGCCTCGTCGGCTTGTGTACATTGATATGGGCATAGTTGCTAATGATGATATAAATTAATTGTCACCAATGGGATTAGTATGATTGATGAATGAAAAGTATGATATAGCTATGTGGCTCACCTAGATGTAATGAGAAAGTATGATAAGAGGTGCCCGGGTGGGTTAGCACCAGGTGCCCGTCGCAGCCCTTCGGTTGGGTCGTGACAAAAGTGGTATCAGAGCAGTTCTGTCCTAAGGTGTGTCTACGAGTCGTGTCCAGTAGAGTCTTGGTTTAGGGTGTGTTGCGCGCCACACTTATAAACAAGAAGCTGCGGGCTTTTTAGGAATGAATGACCTTCTTTCTTCATAAGAATCGTGTGATAGAGCTATGATATAAGAACTTCTTGTTCCTTAACCGTGTGTTATGTATTTCAGAAATGCCTGTAAAGAGAAAGATAACGGCAGCCCAAAAGGGCAAAACAGTGGCAGAAAAGCGGGCTAAAAGAGCACCGCCACCAGTAGTAGAGGAAAGGGAGTCCCAGAATGTGGCTCAATCTCAGTCTTCCCGTTCAGTGCCTATTTCAGAGGAGCGTGAGGGAGCCTCAGCCCCAGCTCCAGCACCTCCAGCTCCTCCAACGGATGCTTCAGGCCAAGATGTAAAAGTGGCCATTCATTTGCTTACTCAATTGGTTGCTGCTCAAACTCAGCGGCAAAGTACAGGGCAAGGTGATAGGGCTGTTAGTGCGAGGGCCCATGATTTCATTAGTTTGAACCCTCCGAAATTCTTTGGATCAAAGCCGGATGAGGACCCTCAGAATTTTATTGATGGTATGTTGAGGACGCTTCGGTTGATACATGCTTCGGACACCGAATCGGTGAAGTTAGCGTCCTATTGATTGAGGAATGTTGCGGTTCATTGGCACGATTTGGATGGCTTCACGGGGAGCCAATGCACCTCCTCCGGTATAGCAAGAATTTGTAGATGCCTTCCTCCGACATTATTTGCCCCCAGAAGTTCGGCGAGCTAGGGACGATAAATTCTTGAATTTGAGGCAAGGAAGCATGAGTGCTTTAGAGTATAGTTTCTGCTTCAATTCCTTGGCTAGGTATGCTTCGGCCATGGTAGCGGATATGGGTGATCGAGTGCACCGATTTATGAAAGGCCTAGGGCCACATTTGATGATAGGTGCTTGACTGCGCCCCTTCAGGATAATATGGATATTTCACGCATCCAGGCCCATGCTCAGAATTTAGAAGAAAGCCTACAACAACAAAGAAGTGAGCGTGAGCATGATAGAGGGCATAACAAGAGGGGTAGATCTTCGGTTCCGATGAGTGAGTATAGAGGCGGGCACAGGCAGTAGTTTTCTAGGCATTCAGGCCATTCCATGACTAGTGTGCCTCCACGATTTTCAGGCCAGAGATTTGATAGATCTACTCATCCCGGGCCGAGTCAGAGCTTTTCGGGATCTCAATTCAGGGGCAATTTGGGTCAGGCGAGGCCACCCGTACCACGATGTTCCCAGTGTGGGAAGTTACATTGGGATCAGTGCAGATTGGATTCAGAGGTTTGCTATTCATGTGGTCGACCAGGACATAATATGCGTGATTGCCCTTCAGTTGGTGGTAGAAGTAGGACCCAGCCTTCAGGGTCGGTAGCCAGATCTTCATCATCTATACGCCTATGGGGCCAGGTTCACATGCGCCAGTCGGCCATGGTAGAGGCAGAGGGAGAGTCCCCAGTGCTAGCGGTCCTCAGCACCGTATTTATGCTTTGGCTGGATGCCAAAATCTTGAGTCTTCTCCCGATATTGTCACAAGTATATTATCGGTATTTTCTCATGATGTATATGCTTTGATAGATTCGGGCTCCACGTAGTTATATGTTACTCCGTATATTGCGGGTCAGTTTAGAGTCAAACCAGAGTCGATCAAACCTTTTGAGGTGTCTACACCCGTTGGTGAATCGATGATAGCTAACCAAGTATATAGAAATTGCATAGTTGTGATTTGTGACCGTCATACTATGGTTGGCTTACATGAGTTAAAAATGGTGGATTTTGATGTTATTATGGGCATGGATTGGTTGTCTTCTTGCTATGCCAATGTTGATTGTAGAATGAAAATGGTTCGTTTCCAATTTCCGGGAGAACCAGTTTTAGAATGGAAAGGAAATACGGCGTCACCAAAGGGTAGGTTTATTTCCTATCTAAAGGCATGGAAAATGATCACAAAGGGGTGCATTTATCATCTAGTTCGGGTTCAAGATGTAGAAGCTGAACCACCGACTCTTCAGTCAGTTCCCGTAGTGAACGAATTTTCGGATGTGTTCCCGGAAGAGCTTCCAAGCCTTCCTCTCGAGTGGGAGATTGATTTTGCTATTGATGTGTTGCCAGACACTAAGCCTATATCTATTCCTCCTTATAGAATGGCTCCCGTAGAATTGAAAGAGTTGAAGGAGCAATTGAAAGACTTTCTTGAGAAAGGCTTTATTAGGCCTAGTTCATCCCCGTGGGGAGCACCCGTATTATTGTCCGAAAGAAAGATGGCTCCTTGAGAATGTGCATTGACTACCGGCAATTGAATAAGGTGACGATTAAGAATAATGTCCTCTTCCGAGGATTGATGACTTATTTGATCAATTACAAGGTGCCAAATGATTTTCAAAGATAGATTTGAGATCCGGTTATTATCAAGTGAGAGTTAGGGAGAAAGATATCCCTAAGACAGCCTTCAGAACAAGATATGGCCATTTTGAATTCCGGGTAATGTCATTTAGGCTAACTAATGCACCGACATTATTTATGGATTTGATGAACGATGTGTTCAGACCCTTCCTAGATCTATTTGTGATTGTATTCATTAACGATATCTTGGTGTATTCTAGATCCGAGTCAGAACATGCGGATCATTTGCGTACTATCCTCAGAGTGCTACAAACTCGAGAGTTGTTTGCAAAATTTTCCAAGTGTGAGTTTTGGTTGAACTCAAAGGGCATTTTTGGGACACGTTGTTTCAGCCGATGGTATTTGGGTGCATAGCCAAAAGATTGAGGTCGTGAAGACTTGGCCAAGGCCCACAACTCCTACGGAGGTTTGTAGTTTCCTGGGCTTAGCGGGTTATTACAGGAGGTTTGTAGAAGGTTTTTCTTTTATTTCTGCACCACTCACACAACACCGTAAATCAAGAAAGTTTCAATGGACGATGCTTGTGAACGTAGTTTTCAAGAGCTAAAAGATAGATTGACTTCTGCCCTAGTCCTGACACTTCCAGAGGGATTGGAAGGTTAGGTTTTTTATTGCGATGCTTCAGGCGTTGGGCTAGGCTGTGTATTGATGCAACATGGTAAGGTGATTGCGTATGCTTCAAGGCAATTACAGAAACATGAAAAGAATTATCCAACCCATGATCTTGAATTGGCCATGGTGATTCATGCATTAAAGATGTGGAGACATTATTTATATCTTATCCATGTGGATATTTATACGGATCATAAGAGCCTTCGATATCTTCAAGCAAAAAGAGTTGAATTTGCGGCAACGACGATGGTTGGAATTGCTAAAAGATTATGATGTTGATATCCTATATCACCTCAGAAAGGCAAATGTTGTGGCTGACGTTCTTAGCCGCAGATCTATGGGAAGTTTGTGTGATGTACAACCAGAGAAAAGAGAAATGGCTCGTGAGCTTCAACAGTTAGCTAGCCTAGGAATTCGAGTAGTGGACTCAAGTAGCAGGGGAACTACTATTTAGAATTCAGCCGTCTCGTCGCTAGTAGTGGAAGTGAAAGAGAGACAATACGAAGATCCCATGCTAATGCATTTCAGAGATACACTCCCTCAGAAAGAGAAGTCATCATTTGAGATTGCAGGAGACGCAGTTCTCCGATGCCGAGATAGATTATGTGTTCCTGACGTGGCAGATTTACGCCAACAAATATTGAGAGAAGCTCATTGTTCCCGTTATTCTGTCCATTCCGGAGCAACGAAAATGTATCATGATCTTAAGTCTATATATTGGTGGAATGGGATGAAGAAAGATATAGCAGAATTTGTAGCTCAATGTCCCAACTGTCAACAAGTGAAAATCGAGCACCAAAAGCCGTGCGGATTGTTGCAAGCTATAGAAATTCCAACTTGGAAGTGGGAAGTAATTAACATGGACTTCATTACAGGCTTGCCCCGTTCTCGACGTAAGTATGTTCCATATGGGTGATTGTGGATAGACTCACGCAGTCAGCTCATTTCTTACCAGTCAGAACGACATATGTAGCAGAAGATTATGCGAAGCTCTATGTTAAAGAGATAGTGCGACTTCATGGTGTTCCAGTATCTATTATCTAAGATAGAGGAACCCAGTTTACAGCTAATTTCTGGAAGGCTTTCCAAGAGGGCTTGGGGACTCATGTAAGCCTTAGCACGTCATTTCATCCACAGACTGACGGACAAGCTGAACGTACCATTCAGACCCTCGAGGATATGTTACGGGCATGTATGTTAGATTTTGAAGGTAATTGGGATGATCACTTACCACTCATTGAGTTTGCTTACAATAATAGTTATCATGCTAGCATCCAAATGGCACCGTATGAGGCTTTATATGGGCGAAAGTGTAGATCCCCAATTAGGTGGGTTGAAATAGGAGAGGCTAAATTGATAGGGCCAGACTTGGTCCAGCAAGCCATAGAAAAAGTTAAGCTCATAAAAGATCGGTTATTAGCTGCTCAAAGTAGTCAAAAGTCCTATGCGGATAATCGCCGAAGGGACTTAGAGTTCCAAGTAAAAGATTGGGTATTCTTAAAAGTGTCACCAATGAAAGGTGTAATGAGATTTGGCAAAAAGGGGAAGTTAAGTCCCCGATATATTGGGCCTTATGAGATTGTGCGCAAAGTAGGCAAAGTGGCTTATGAGTTAGATCTACCTCCTGAATTAGAGTCAGTTCACCCAGTTTTTCATGTTTCGATGCTTCTTAAATGTGTTAGAGATCTTACTAGGATCGTGCCGGTAAATGATGTTCAAGTGACAGAAAAATTGACTTATGAAGAGGTACCCATTGCCATATTAGATAGGCAAGTACGGAGGCTTAGGAACAAAGAAGTGGCCTCAGTTAAGGTTTTATGGAGAAACAATAACCGAGAAGAAATGACATGGGAAGCGGAAGAAATTATGACATCCAAGTACCCGCACTTATTTCAGCCCCCGGAAGAGGGCCAAGATGCGACATCAAATTATGTTTTCCTTTTTATGCATTTGGGTCGTGTGTGGCCAAATTCTATTGCTATTATGTTGTGGCCCTGTGAGGCATTGTTATTATGGGCTGTTGTGACAGGATGGTAGTGCCATATTACAGGGAAAACTCTGGCAAAATTTTTATAGAATCCCCGAGAATGTAACATTCGAGGACGAATGTTCTTAAGGGGGGAAGAATGTTACACCTCGAAATTTTTTTTGTTGATATACAGTGAATAGACTAGCGAAGAGCACGAAGTATACGATATTTCGATAAGTGAGAAATAGCATTTGATGACCCTAATTAAGTTTTCCAAGACATTCGATGTTAGACGAGAAAGTTTGCCAAGAGAAGGCAAGGCATACGATAAGTATCGTAAGAGATTTACAAGTAATAAGTTGATGATGATTTAATGATGTTTTGGAGGGGAGTTATAACGTCCCTTAGATTGTTAATGAGGCGATAACCAAGTGTTAAGAAGGTTCCAAAAGGATTGGAGATCAAACGAAGTGACGAGGACAAGATCAGTGAAAAGATGAGTTATACGGTCCATTATACGGTCCGTATAATGTTATACGGTCCGTATAATGGTCCGCAGAATCATCACAGTGAAGGTCCCTCACTGATGGGATTATACGGTCACTTATACGGACCGTATAAAATTATACGGACCGTATAATGTGCCGTATAATGGTCACAGAGAAGAGATGCTGAAGGGTCAATTTCACGGTCACTTATACGGACCGTATAAGTTTATACGGACCGTATAAGTGTCCGTATATTTTCCCGACAGATCAGATTTTGAGTTATTAAAAAGGGGACCAAGTTCATTAATTCATTTCCATTTTTCACTCCTTCTCTCTAGAACTCTCTAGAACACTTCTCCCATAAAAATTCAAGAGATATTAGTGATCAACTACATCAAACTAAGTGAATCAAGTGTAAGAAAATCATTAAAGTTCATTCAAGACAAGAAATCCAAGTGAAGGTGAAACTAGGGTTTTGCTCAAGTAAAGTGTTTGTACCCAAGGTTCATTCCTGCACCATCTAAGGTAAGTTTTATGGTATTTCCATGTTGTTTAAGGTATTTGAAAGTTGAAACACTTGGATTATAGAAGGAAATAGAAAATGGGTCATGAATGTGGGAATAGTGTCACTTTTGAATAATAGTTGGATTTAGTCATGATTCTTGATACATTATGATTATAATCATGTTATGAATGATGATGAGAACATGGGATAGATTTTGTATATGAATGAACGAAATCGTGTGTTATGACCATGAATATGGATGATTGGAAGTGAATTGAGAAGTAAGGATAATGTAGGTGAATAAAGGCTATTGTTATGATGTTGTGAATGTTAGTATTGATGTTTGGGAGTTGATATATGATATAGAAGAAGTCATATAAATAAAGGAGATGCTGTCCAATTTTCTCTAGTTTTAGTCATGTATGTTAAGTCATCGATTTCCTAATGATAGTATAACTCTAATGAAGGTAGAAACGTGAGCATTGAAGGAGAACGTGCAAGTGATAGAATACTTGAACGGAAAGGTATGTAAGGCTAACCTTTCTTTAATAAGGCATGGTTCTTTGGCCAAATATCTATTCTTCTATGAGCCTATGATATTCTCCAATGATGCTATCTCTAAAAAGCTACTAAGCTCATGATCCCCGATATGTTACGATTGTACTAAGTTCCTTATATGATGAATAATCCTCTAGGGATAGATGTAATGAACGACGATAGTAATGATGCTAAAGATGCTTATGAGCTTATATTTGTATGTGCCTATGTATGGCTATTACGAAACCCCGAGTTTATATGGCCGGGTAGAATAGAGCAAATATGTATATATATAATGCGCACACCACTGCAGTTGGGTACGGATAACCCTGAGCCTTGGTAGGGCCAGGTATGTGTGACACTGAGCCTTGGTAGGGCCAAGTATGTGAAACACCGAACCTTCGTGGCCAGGTATGCTATGTAAATGCTATGTATATGATATGAATACGAATATGCTATGAATACACAAATGCTTTGAATATGAATATGTGAATGAATACGAGTATGACTAGAAATATGACTACGAATACGAATATGGACATGGAATGTAAACGAGTACGGATACGGACATGGATGTATGTACACAATCACGCAATAGAAATGGAAAGTCCCTGTGAGAAGCAAGTAAGTGTTATGACGATGCTGCTATTATCTCCCATCCTATGCTATTTCATATGTTATCTATTATGCTTTCATATTGATGTGGATCATGCTTTACATGCTCAGTACCTTCTCTTGACGTCCTTTTATTTATGGACGCTGCGTCATGCCCGCAGGTGGCCAGGGAGACAGGCTTGATCCATAGCTATATTTCTCAAGGACTACATAGCGGAGCTCCATTTCATTCGGAGCTACAGCTTTTAATATAGATTCTTTTGTGTACATATTTATGGGCACGGCGGGGTCCTGTACCGCCTATATGATATGACATATTCTTCTTAGAGGCTCGTAGACATGTGTATATGGTTAGATGTGTTTGGCCTTGTCGGCCTATATTTTAGATATTATTTTGTTAGCCTCGTCGGCTTGTGTACATTGATATAGGCATAGTTGCTAATGATGATATAAATGAATTGTAGCCAATGGGACTGGTATGATTAATGAATGAAAAGTATGATATAGCTATGTGGCTCACCTTGATGTAATGAGAAAGTATGATAAGAGGTGCCCAGGTAGATTAGCACCGGGTGCCCGTCGCGGCCCTCCGGTTGGGTCGTGACAATACTCCCGAGCATTCATATTCCCTTGCTTTGAATTCAAGAACCTATCAGCTCGAGCCCGACGGACCTCGGGTGGCAAATAATGACGGATGAAAGCATTTACGAACTCTTGCCAAACCGGGGAGGTGCATTATCCCCTCTTGAGGAAATCCAATTCTTATACCAAAGAACTGCCACATCACGGAGCCTATAAGATGCCAACTCCGCGGACTCCGTATCGGAAGCATGGATAATTCTCAGCGTCCTCAACATCTCATCCACAAAATCTTGTGGGTCTTCATCCAGCTTTGACCCAAAAAATTCTGGCGGGTTTAAACTCATAAAATCAAGGGCTCTTGCACTACTGGCTCTGTCACCCAGACCCGTACTCTGCCGTTGAGCCTGAGCGGCAACTAGCTATGTCAGCAACTGAATAGCCTCGGTCATCTGCTGACCCGAAGCAGCCGGAAGAGGAACTGAAGGCATTGGAGTTGGAGCGAGGCCCCTTCATGCTCCTCTAATATAGGCGGAGTATGAGAAGTCTGAGATAGAGCCTCATTGTGGGACTCGCCCTCCTCTACATTTACCTATGGCTCCTGTTCAACCCGCCTACCTGTTGCAGTCTTGCCCTTCTGGGCGGCCTTTGCTTTCCTCTTTACCAGCATCGTTGAAATCATAACGCACAATTAGAAAAAATAAAATCTTATAACATAGCTCTATCGCACGATCTATGAAGAAGAAAGACGGTCATTATTCCTAAATGCCCCGCAGCCTCTCGTTTATAAGTGTGGCGCACTTCACACCCATAAACAAGACTCTACTGGACACGGTTCGCAGATACACCCTAGGACGTAATTATTCTGATATCACTTTTGTCACGACCCAACTAGGGAGCCATGACGGGTACCCGGAGCTGACTACCGAGCACCACTTATCATGCTAACTATCATACTCAACCGGGACATACATCAACCTAAACATGAGACTTATCATGAAACAACCACAAAAAATCTCCCAAAACATATACATATATATATATATACCTAAGCCCACGAGGCTACAAAAAGGATGTACAAAACATACAATGGAGGAGTCGCATAGCCCCTACAACCCACACATAAGTTGCTACGAGCCTCTAACTGGAGTACTAAAGTCATAAGGACGGGACAGGACCCGCCATGCCCCAAATATGTACGCAAAAGAATATACCAATAGGTTGCACCTCCGGAGTAGTGGGGTGCTCACAGTACAACTAGGCGAGCAAGCTCTAGCGGCCGCACCGTCTCCTGTCTGCTGTGGGCATGAACACAACGTCCATAAAGAAAAAGACGTGAGTACGAATGTTGTACTGAGTATGTAAGGTATATATGGTAACATAATAAGGAAATATAGAAAGTATAAGAAGAAAAGATAACTGTAACTGCTTGCCTCTTGAGGCGGAATCATGCATGCTCACTTTTACCTTTAAAACATATTACACATACATACATACATAAACTGTCTGAATCAATAACATCATTAGCCGGCGTCCGGGGTAACCATCTCACGCCGCCCACTAGTGGTGCTGCCCGGCCATCTAGGCACGGTGTAATCATCCATAAGCCGCCCACTACGCTCACCGTAGTGGTGCTGCCCGGCCGTATAGGCGCGGTGTAATCTTACATATACATAAACTAAAGCATGCATGGGAGCTCAAATAAAAGCTATTACTTCATTGGAGTGACGTAAGGTCGGGAACCTCCGATTACATTATGGAACATCATCATCACTATGCCTCGCCTTGAAAGAACTAATATCATAAGGTGAGGCAACAACAAGGAATAACATCAATGAAATCATATACATGGGATTATCAGGCTCATGAAAGCATCATTATCATCATCATTATCATAGAATATGTCTCATCTCTATCTCATAAGGAGCTCTTACGGATCTTTAACTTTCATCTCCAGGGATGTAAGAAGGTCATGGGAATATAGGGAAGAAATCACAATATAAAAGTCATGCCTTTGAACGAAGGGGAATATCCATACATACCTTTATATCTCTTTAACTCTATCATCTAATTGTTTGCCTTTCAAGCTCGCGATTCTACCTTCAAGAGAATTTGTACTAAGATTAGACAACCGGATAAGATTAGACAACCGGAAACATACTTAAGCTTAAGCTAAAGTAACTAAGAGTTAATGACAATTTGGCGACATTTCCTTTGTTTCGACAACTTCTTCCATAGAATAAGACAACTCCTAAACATCAATAAGGACATCCATAATATCATAATCAATAGATTCTTCAAATTAAACATTGCTTACTTCTCAAATCCATCTTCAAAATCGTCCATAGCCATAACTAAAATACAACATCATATTCATTCTCATATAATGCTTCTTTAACATCATTTGTATTATTCCCCACAAGATTGCACTCATAACATGTCAAGAACTATAATTCAAATCAAGCCATTATTCAAGAAGATCGTTATTTCCCTATTTGCACTCCATACTCTTCTTCTTTCCATAATCCAAGTCTTTCAACCACTCAATATTTTTAGTAACATGAATTGAACATAAAGCTCACATTTGATGATGTAGGAATGGACTTTGGATGACAATACTTCACTTGGAGAAAAACCCCACTTCAATACAAAAGGACTTCTTGATCTCTAAAAACCCTAGTGAGCATCCATACGCTTGATTTTACTAATTCTTGGTGTTTAATCCTTGATTCCTCTTGGATTTTTGATGATATGATGTGACGAATATTCTATAGCTTTCAAGACTTGGAGAGAGAGTGAAATCTGAAAATTTTGGACAAGGGTCGTCTATTTATGGCTGAAACCAGAAAATTCCAGAGGGGCGGTTCGACGGTCCCGACGACACATATCGACGGTCCGTCAATGTGTCCCGTCGAGTTACGCCTATGATTTCGGTTTGCGAGAAACGTGTTGACGATGCATAATGACGGTCCGTCGGCACGTTGACGGCCGTCACGATTGGCCCGAATATCTCGCAATTTCACCGAATCCATTCGGTTGCGTCGGTTCAATTCGTTCGACTTCTAATCCTATAAATTACCAGGAATACCTACTGGTACATTTGTATACGGGGTACAACACTTTATGTCCCCAAACTCGGGCACGGGTCTCTATTCTCAAGACATACTCGACTAGGAAATCATTAATTCTACTATGACGAAGACGAGGGGCGTAACAAATACCTCACTGTAGCAGGTCCGCTATGGCGGAACTGGTGCCGCTATAGCGGACACTAGAATAATCTAGGTTTTTCACTATCTCAATCCCAAAAGCCAGCAATCACTCGAGACCTGTGAGGTACAAAACAAACATGTAACTATACATAAAAACATGCTATGGACTCACTCGCGGTCTCAAAATTTTCAACGGAGGTCTATTTGACCGGGTCAACACCTAATAGCCAAAACCAACTTTCCAACCAATAACTCAAAGCGCTCCTAAGTGCCTTGGTAATCGAACTGAACATACAACCAAGTCACAATTGACTATCCATACCTCTCAAAATCGATGAATTTCTAAAAAAAAAAAGGCTCGTTTACCCAAAAGTCAACTCTTGGTCAAATATTTTTCACTTTAAGGCTCTATCTCACTAAACTCATCATAAATCTTTCCCGATTATCTCGGGAATCATACCACCCATCCCCGTGGGTTGAAAACGTATTAACAAGACTCGGGGAAGGGTCAACGTGGGTAAATGTGTCAAAAGTGAAATAACAACCAAACGGGTCGTTATATCAGATACCAATTAAACAATCGTTCAGCCTCGAATGAAAAAAAAGAGAGAGTACAAAAGGTAATAGTAACCAGGGAATCTTTATTATAATCACACGGAAGCCTCTACAGTAAGAAGTATGCCAAAATCATGGCCCACTCACCTTATCAGTCAAAACTTCCTCTAAATTAGCTAAAAGACCCAATTTCCATATTTCCATACTCGAATTTCTCTCACAACTGATCCTCGAAAATAAAAATTGCTTTTGCTAGGATTCTCTGATTCGATATAAGCACACCTCTGAACACGATCGATAAGTCCCACAAACATTCCTCAAAACAACACAAATCTTTAGATTTAGACAGAATGATAGCCCACTCTCAACCGGTAAAATATTCTGATTCCACTAGCCTTTCTTTCACATCTAAAGCCACTCTTCGCACCATAATTTCTTAGAAACACAAAAACACAAACCCAAAGCCATGACTTACTCTTGCCAGAAAGGAATTCTTGCTTTATTGGAGCAACTATAAGCAATTCCATTAAAATGATCTTACTCATAGCCGACTTCGCTAGTCCCAAGTCTTCTTAGACCTTCAAATCACAATACAGGAAGCATACCATTGAGTACCTCACCGGGCCAAGTTCGTAGGAAACCATCTAATCACTCTAAAGACCTCTTGCAACCATGGTACCTCCTCAAATCATTACCTAGTACCGATGTAATCCATTATACCTGTCCGAATAGCTGCTCTCGATAAAATATCAACAAGTCCATCTGTAAACCCTGATAAAGCTTGGTACACCTATCATACCTCAAATCTGAACTGAAACTCATCGAACCTATGAAGGTGATTTACTGGGAATCTATAAGTCCTTCTGGAAATATAAACACAGTCCATCAAGTTCAAATCAAACAATTACGGCCAAGGAGTGAATGCCTGACCACCGAATACGTCACGACCACTCGGCCGACCCCAAATTTTTGAAACCAATCACTATCCTACAACATATCTGTGGTGGACAATTTTGATCTTTTCCTCACGCATAATCAATCATGTCTATCACCCTCGACTCCAAAAGATTAGTCTTATCCAAGTTGCCAACTTAGTACCGAAGAACTATACCTTATGTTTGGAATCTTCATGTTTCTCAACCTTCACCGGATACGCAAATCTGATACACCCCAAAATTTCCGATGCAAAACCTGTAGCCTCATAATACGCCTTTTGTTATAACCCGTATTTTGTACATTGGGACAATCCGGGTTAACTACGATAAGTTAGGGACAAGACTATTCCGGGATACGAAGTCGAGACTTTTAACCACGATCTTGTTTTAAGACATAAGTTGCTATGATTTGGTGGTAGAATATTAAGGAAATTTGGGGTTAAAAGTTAATTTTGAAAAGTAATTATTTCATGAAAAAGGAAAAAAAAAAAAAAGGAAAAAGAGGCCAAGTGGCCGGCCACCATGGTGTGGGCCAAGGGCCATATGGATGGCTAATATATGTAGCAAAAGATGACTAATTCATCACATTTATCATCTTTCAACACTTAGAAAAATCAAGAAGCTTGGAGAAAGAAAAACAAAGGCCATTCGGCCATGGTGAAGAAAAATTAGGGACCAAAAACCTCCATCAAAAAAATAATTTCTTCTAGCAAATCAACCAATTGGAAGGCCCTCTTTAACGTGGTGTAGTTGTTGGAACAAACGAAACATTCATTCTTGCAAGAACAAACCCTAGCCAAGTTGTGAAGTTAAGAAGAAAAGGTAAGGTTTAATCTTGTTTTTATGTGTTATGGATGGTTTGTGTATGTTGTAGTATGTAGAAATGGATGAAACTCATGAAATATTGCATGTTGAAGTTGATCCGTGTGAATGGTTTGTAGCCGTGTAAGTGTGTGTTGTGTAGGAGTGCTGAATTAATTTTATTTAGCATGTTTGGTTGTTGTAGTGTGTTGAAATAGATGAGAATCATGAATTTTGTATGGGGTGGTGGTGGCCGAATATGGCCTCCCTTGTGTGGTTAAGAATGAATTAATTTTCTTTAGTGTTTTGGTTGTTGTTGTTGTGGATTCTATGATGAGAATGAAGGTTTAATGATTCAAATTGAAGTGGTGATCATTGTTGGGCTGTTTTGGAAGTTAACGTTATATTAATGTAATTGTTGTATTTATGAGAATGACATTGTTAAAGAGTGGATTGTTGGTGTAATTCATGAATTTGGGAGAGCGGAATGTGTTGTTGTGTTGTTCTCGGGTTTAGGGTGGTTTTCGGGTGAAATGGTGTTTTGGTTGGGTTGTCTTGAATATTGTGTGGGTTTTTTAAAGTGTTCTTGAGTCTTGTTTGAATGCTCTCGGATTAGTACTTGAACATGTAAGCGTTGATGTTGGTTTGAATGTATGTAGTTGAATTGAACATAATTGGAATGTTGTCGAAATATGTGGAGAAGAGTTATTAGCGTTATAATGCGTTTTGAATTGATTTTTGATGTTGTAAACGTGGTTGTTGGTATTGTTGTTGATGATTTGGCCGAGTTGAATTCTCGGGGTTGTTGAATTTATAGGGGAAATGCTGCCCAAATTTCTGTAGAATTTAGTGGTTGCTTGGAATTGAATTCCTAAATGCCTATAGCTAATGTTTGGTATCGATGATGTTGTTATAGATCTTGGGGAGTCCGAGACGTAGGTTTGGATTAGCTTTGAGAGCGGACGAGGTATGTAAAGCCTAACCTTTCTTTCTTTTGGCATGTCTTAGTTGTAAATAGGCTATGACACGAGCCTCGAGCAAACTCCACTCTTATGATCCAAGCATGTCTACGATTCTTATTCACCTCTTAACGTCGGCATTCTTAATTTAGTAATATTATGGTCCCTATGTCTTTGGTAAGATTGGATTTCAAATATTGCATAAGGATTTTGTCTTTAAAGGATTCTACGTCTAATAAGGGCCGTAACTTTCGTAGACAGAACCGGATCGCCTCGATATGCTCGTAGGAGATTCTGTAGCGTATAATGACTATGTCTTCCATAGGCGGGCTCGGATTGGATTGATGCTCGTCCGTGGGTCTCGCGACTTTCCTTTGTATAGTTCCAACGACTTTGTGACAGAATTTAATACAACTATTACCCGACCCCCGAGTGTTGATTACTTACTTATTTATTGAGTCTGTAATGATGATTTTTATGCATATGGTTACTCACGACTCTGGTCGTGCATCCCGTTGTATCGTTTGCCGAGTCCCGGGCCGGTTATGTCTTCGCGCGCACTATGTTATATTCCGGTGTTATCTTTGTGTTATGGTTCACCGAGCTCCCATTTGGAGGGCCGGGTTCCGTTTATATTTGGTGTTATGCTGTGTTATGGCATTATGATGTGTTATGGACATATGTCGGGTTACGGAGATATGAAATCTTCTGGTGTTATGCTGTGTTATGGCGCCAAATGACGGGGTGGCGACCATGTTCTCTGAGCCCCATGCATGATTTGTGTTTTGAAATTAAACATTTTGGTATTTTGCATATCGTACTTATTTTTGTACTTACATTTCGATTACGATTCTATTTACGTATTTCTTGCTTTGCATACTCGGTACATATTCACGTCCGACCCCTTTCTTCGGGGGTGCGTTTCATGCCCGCGAGTACGAACGCCCGTTTCGGTGATCCGCCGGCCTAGGGACACCTATTCTGGCATTTGGAGTGCTTCCTTTGTTCTGGAGCTTATATTTTGGTATATATTCTTCCGTTGCATATGTATTTGTTTATTCAGGGGTATGGCGGGGCCCTGTCCCGTCATATGATTCTGTTGTTCTGTTTAGAGGTCTGTAGACATATATGTGGGTTGTGAATATTTCTGTTCGGTTGTGTTCGTATGGTATATGTTTTGGGCGGTCCCATTCGCCGTGGCAGCCTTGTCGGCTTGCGTTTGTATATATTTTGGGACGTTGCACCATATGATAGCCTTACCGGCTTCTGTGATATATATATTTGTGCTTGCGATAGTTTGAGACAGCGTCTGATATTTGTATATGTATAAGTTATCTGTATGCGAATCTGGGTAATAAATGTGTTTGGGTGCCCAACTCGGGCACTAGTCACGGCCTACGGGGTTGGGTCGTGACAAAAGTGGTATCAGAGCGGTTCGTCCTCGGAATGTCTACAGACCGTGTCTAGTAGAGTCTTGTTTATCGGTGTGTTGTGCACCACATCTATAAACAGGAGGCTACAGGACATTTAGGATGTTATCTTTCCTTCTGATCTTAGATTGTGCGATAGAGATGTACTATCAGGATGATTCCTTTGTAACGAATTGTTATGCTTTCAGTGATGCCTCCGAGGAAGGCAACGGGGCCGGAAAGGGCAAGTCTACGGCGAGCGGGGAGAGACTAGCTAGGCCGGGAGGTTGCTAGGGCCCCGTGCGAGCAATGCCGGGGTTGTGCCCCCGACGACCGATTCTGCTACACCACTCCCGGAGGGACTTGGAGCGGCGGCGAGGCTGGTCGGGGGTGGCTCCACCGCCCGACTCCGGGTTCGGTACCCCGAGCCTCGACTCCTCGGCCCGGGGGCGGAGGATAGGGCCATGCGAGATGCGGTCCGGTTCTTTGATTGGTGGCGGGCTGGGCTCACGAGCACGGATTAGGGGGTGATCATGCGGACGACATGATTGTTTGAGGGCCCGTGATTTCCTGACTTGTAATCCTCCAGAGTTCTTCGGGTCAAAGCCCGCGGAGGATCCCCGAGTTTGTTCGGCAAACGGATACGTATGTTGCGGTTGATTAAGGCTTACGAGGCCGAGGTACGTCGAAGTTGGCGTCATATCTTGGTTCATGATGTCGCGGTAATCGGTACGAGTCACAGGAGCTTGTCTAGGGGGGGGCGAGGGTGCTCCTCCAGCAGTGTGGGCCGAGTTTACAGAGGCCTTTCTTGCCCATTTTCTGCCTCCAGAGTTGCGGCGAGCTGATAGATTCTGCTTTCGGGGGGGGGCGAACGAGTGGCGGTGTTCGAGAGTACGGTCTAGGTTCGACTCCTTGGCCGGATATACCGCTTCCTGGTAGGCGGTATGGCGACCGATGGGGGATGCGTCGGTATGTGATGGGGGTGCTAGATCGTTATTTGTTCGTCAGCCGTTTGGTGATGAGCGGCCGGCCGAGGATGGATATTGCCGGTACAAGCACGCGCCCGGGGTGTGGAGGATCGACACGAGAGGGTGTCGGCCGACCGGGGATGCTGACGAGCCGGCCCAAAGGGCTAGATCCGGCGAATATTCGGGGAGTCTCGGCGAGCGGCCTCGGCGACATAGCGGATATCCCCCCGGCCAGCACGGAGCACACACCCCCCCGTTCACGGGTGAGAACCAGATGGTGCGAGGGTATTTAGGGGCGGGTCGAGCTCCGAGGGCTTCGGGCTCGCGGTGGACGGAGAGGTTCAGTCGATCGAGACCACCCGGACCTCGTGTTCCCGGCCCATGGGGAGAGCATGCGCCACAGAGGGTGTTGTGGGTGCTACGGGCGCTTGTTTACTTGTGGCCGTCGGGCCGTGCGCGGGGTGTCCGCGTGGGGGTGGTGCGAGTGGTGCGGCTCGACCCCTCTACGGGTCGGCCGCCGAGTTCATCATCGCTTCCTCGGTGACTATGTGTCACGACCCCGGCCCGGCGGGCGGCGAAGCTGGTGCCCGAGCGGGCACCCCGAACGTATGCGCCGAAATCCGAATCCCTGGCAGAATGTCAACATACGTACAAATAACGCCGGAATCTTTGTCTCAAATTATCCTCGAAAGTTTGTCACAAATACAACATATGCGTATCACGAAGCGAAAACGAGCCTGTCAAATGGCGCATCGGCCCAAAATATATATAATGCAGCGAAGAAGGTCGCGCGGCCCGAATGGGATCGCCGGAACATATAACGTACGGACACGTCCGTACGGATGTAGGCACAACCCACAAACACGTCTACGGACACTCCTAAGCCGAACAACAAAATCATATGACGGACGGGGCCCCGCCGTGCCCCGATCAAACAAATACATACGCAACGACGAATATATGCCAAAATGTGGGCTCGAACAAAGGGAGCACTCAAACAACGGGATGGGTGTCCTGGGCCGGCGGATCACCGAGCGTACGTGTACCTGCGAACGTATGAAACGCGACCCCCAAAGAAAGGGGGGTCATAACGAATGCAGCGAGTATGCAAAGCGAAAGATACGATGAACAAATCGAGTCATAATCGAAACAGAAGTACAAAAAGTAAGTGCAAATCCAAAATACCAAAGTGTTTATTTTTCCAAAATACAAATCATGCATAGGGCTCTTAGAATATGGTCGCCCGCTCGTCATTGGCGCCATAATACATCATGCTCCAGAAGATTTCATATCTCCGAAACCCGACATACCGCGGTCAAAAGTCCAGCGGCAAGATCACATCTACACGGCACCCGGCCCTATAGCGAAGGGGCTCGGCGAACTGGACACATCATACTCCAGAATATCATATGGTGCGCACGAAACATACCGGCCCGGGACTCGGCGAAGGAAGTAACCATAGTATGTACACGAGAAGGTCGTGGGGAACCATATGCGATCAAAACACTTACAAAGACCCGATAGGATAATCGAGACGAACTGTTAGTACAAAACCGAAACAATAGTCAAATCAGGTTTTCTTCCGAATGTCACTCGGGAACATATCGAATAAAATTTTAGAAATCATAGTTATGTATCGGAATCATAAGTATACAAATCACCATTTCAGACTCAACAGATAAGTATATAATCATACTCGGGGGTTGGAGAAATAGTCATATTAAGTTCTTTTAAAAAGTCGTTAGCACTCTACAAAGAAGCGTCGCGGGACCCACGGACGAGCGTCAACCCCAATCCGGGCCCGCCTATGAAAGTTTAAGTCATTATACGTTATAGAATTATTTACGAGCAGATCAAAGCCATCCGGTTCTGTCTGTGAAAGTTACGGACGTTCGTAGTTACAACACTCTTTTGAAAACAAAACTTTTTATGCAACCTTTGAAAACCAATCATACAAAGACATATAAACCATAGCTTGACCATATTAAAATGCGAACATCAAGAAATGAATGAGACCCATATGTATGCTCGGATCACAGGAATGGAATTGCCCCAAGACTCGTAACGTATCATAGCTTAGCCATATCTAAGACATGCCAAAAGAAGGAAAGGTAAGCTTTACATACCTCGATCGCTCTCAAAGCTAGTCCAAATAAAACCTAGGTCTCGGACTCCCCAAGATCTACATAACATCAATAAATACCAACGTCAACTATAGGCATTTAGAAGTTCGTTTCCAAACTAACACATAATTCTACGGAAATTTAGGCAGCACTTCCCCTGTAAATGCACAACCCCGAGAATTCAACTCAGCCAAATTCAACAACAACAACACCAACAATCATTCCAATAATATCCACAATCAATTCGAAACGCATTCGAACATTAATAATTCTTCTCCACACATTCCGACAATATTCCAATTATGTTCACTACAACTACGTACATATAAACCAACATATAATCAAACTAACACTAATGCTCACATATTCAATTACCAATCCGAAACCATTCAAACCATATTCAAGAACTCTTTAAACAATTCACACAATAATTCCAACAATCCAACAAATGCTCCAATTCACCCGAAATTGTTCCCAAACCCGAGAACCACTTCCATAACACCTTCCTAACTTCCGAATCATGATTTACCCCAACAATTCACACTCTAACAATGTCGTTCTCATAAATATACAAATTACATCAAATGCACAATAACCTTCAAATCAGCCCGCAACACTTACAATATCAATTTGAGTCATTAAACTCTTATCGTACAACATAGAATTCATAACGACAACAACTAAAACACTAAGTAACATTAATCCATCCTTGTCATATAATAAGACCTATATTCGGCCAACATCACACATACACATATTGATGGTTCTCATTCATTTCTTCACACTATACAACCAAACATGATAGCTAGAATTTAATTCATCACTTCAACACAACACACATATCCACACACACACACACCATGCACACAGCTCCGCACCCTCTACATGGCAATTTCTTCATGAATTCCCTCCCATTTTGACATACTACAACATGCACACATCATTTATAACACATAAAACAAGATTAAATCTTACCTTTTCCCTTCAACTCCACAACTAGCTAGGGTTAGCTAGGATGAAAATGAGTGATCTATTGGCCCAAACAACAACTCCACGTTAATGAGAACCACCCCGATTAGTAGGTTTGCTAGGAAGAAATAATTTTGTGATGGCAAATTCTTGGTCTTGAAATTTGGGTTTCTTGGTCGAATGGTAGGTGTTGTTCATCCAAGTTTTCTTGATTCTTTTTCTAAGTATGGAATGAGGAGGATGACTATTAGTCATCTTTTATGCTCACATCAAGGTTATACAAGTGTCCATGGCCCACACAATGGGTTGGACCAATTAAATTTGGCCACAAAATGTGTGGGACCATTTCCAACACCACACGGCCAAGGACAATTTTTTCCAATAATTTCCAACTTTCAATTATTCCACCTTTGGTCCCAAATTTTCCTAAATGTTCCATGCCAACCAATTCATGAACAAATTATATCTCAAAACAAAATCAAAGGTCAAAAGTCCCGACTTCGTATCCCGGAATGGTCTTGCCCCTAACTTATCATAGTTAACTCGGATTGTCCCAATGTACAAAATACGGGATATAACACTATGCGCCCTATGGGGCGGGGTACGCCGACACCAGCAGGCCGCGGTCGAGGTCGTGGTGGAGCTTCCAGTTCTAGCGGTCCTTCGAATCGCATATATGTCTTGGCCAGCCGACAGGATCAGGAGGCGTCGCCTAATGTGGTTACAAGTATATTATTTGTCACACCCTAATTTCCGATAGGGCATGATGGGCACCCGACCCTTACTTAGGGCCGAGCGAACCCGCTGACTCTCGTCATACTCATAATCATACTGGGCCCGCAAAGCATAACATAAGCACATAATGAATTTTTTTTTTTCGGAAAATCAAACATGCTTTTCATCTTTTTCAAATCAAATAAAACCTATAACCATAACAAATCTGTAAACACATGAAATTCATAACATAATGCATAATGATACATCGGCTTACATAGCTGCTTACAAACGGACATCTTATACACACGACATTGTCTGCAAAGTCTCTACCAACATCTCAGATACCATACAAAAGCACTCAGACTCGGCACCCTCCGGAGGAAATGGATCTCGCCAATCCAGCTGGCACATCTCCTACTAACATCTTCTACTCATCTGTAGGTACCTGCGTGGCATGAAGCGCAACCCCCGAAGAAAAGGGGGGTCGATGCGGAGTATGTCGAGCATGTAAAGCATAGCATACATAAAACGAGATCATGACCGAAGTAGGGAGTACAGAAAGTGAGCATAATAATCCGAATTCCAAAGTACTTACATTTGACACACGAATCATACATAAGAGGTACAAAAGACAATTATGATAATCAGAATGCCAAAATGCTTCGCTTTCTTTTGAAAAACATTTCTGTCTCATACATACGGAAAAATCAAACACATCATATGGTCACATTAACGAGAATGCCGAGAAACGTAAGGCCCGATCCAGAATTAATACGATAATGCCGAGGAACGTACGGCCCGATCCATATATAATATAATAATGCCGAGGAACGTACGGCCCGATCCATATATAATATAATAATCATATCATCATATTATCACATATCATATCAAATATCATCATGTCATCATATTATCACACATCACATACCATACGGTCCGTAATGGGACCCGGCGGACAGAACGTCGCCACTCATCCGGACGCCACAACACATCATACTTCGAAGGTTTTATATCTCCGAACATCTACGTCACACATCATCACATATATACAGGGTACCCGGCCAAGAGGGGCTCGACGTACCGGACACATCATACTTCGTATCATCATGCTTCAAAAACATCATACTTCAGATTAGTGCGCACGATAACAACCGGCCCGGGATCCGGTGAAAGATGTAATAGCAGAGCGCACGAGCAGAATCGCAAGTAGCCATATGCATACAAATCTCACATACACACATACCGCGGTCAAGAATCCAGCGGTCAATATCACACATACCGCGGCCAAGAATCTGGCCGGTCAATATCACACATACCAGCGACCAAGAATCCAGCGGTCAATATCACACATACCAAATCGAACCTCAGAAATCATAGTTACGTATCAAAATCATATGCATAAAAATCCTCATTTCAAACTCGGCAGACAAATGAGTAATCATACTCGGGGGTCGGAAGCATAGCCACATGAAGCTTTTTTCAAAAATAGGTCATTAGAGCCAAACATAGAAAGTCGCGGGACCCACGGACGAGCATCAACCCAATCCGAGCCCGCCTACGAAAATCATAGTCCTTATATGTTATAGAATCATTTTCTAACATATCGAAGCTATCCGGTTCTGTTTGTGAAAGTTACGGGCGTTCGTAGTTTTCGAAATCGTTTAGGAACAAAACTCTTTTGAAAACAAAACTTTTATGCCACATTTGAAATTTAGTTATACAAAAACATAAGGTTCATAATTCGACCATATTAAGAATATGAATATCAAGAAACAAGTAAGGATCGTTTGCAAGCTTATCAAAGCAAATCCGATTTTGTCTATGAAAGTTACGAACATTTTTAGACATATGATCCTTTCAGAACAAACCGTATACATAACATTTCCAATCCAATCATATCAAAGACATACGGACCATAGCTTGACCATACTAAGGATGCCAACATCAAGAAGCAAATATAAATCATAAACATGCTCGGCTTAAGAAAACGGAGTTACCCCAAGGCACAAATCATGTCATATCTTACTTCCGTCTAAGACATGCCAAAAGAAAGAAAGGTTAAGCTTTACATACCTCGTCCGCTTCCTAAGCTAATCCAAACTCAAGTCTCGGCTTCTCGAGATCTACAATAATGTCGTTAGACACCAAACATTAGTCATAAGCACTTAGTAATCCAATTCCGAGCTAACACTTAATCTATAGAAATTTGGGCAGCATTTCCCCTGTAAACTCAACATCCCCGAGAATTCAACTCGGCCAAATCTTCAACAACAATACCAACAACAATAATACCAACAATTTCATATCCAACTAGAATTAAATCCATTCCTAAATCACTTCCAAAATGTCCCAATACCCATTCGTATACCAATGCTTGTATACGCTTCTTTATTTTCGTATATACATAGTATAACAACAAACACAACAAAAACTACTACAGCCAATCCCACAATATTCCAGCCCACAAAACAATTCATAACAACCACCAAACAGCCCATATGATAATAACACAATTTATCCGATTTCCCGCAATTAATTTCGTAGTTCCCACGTCTCAATTTAGCTATACCGGGATGAATTCAAATATATCCAGTAGAGGAGAATTATTACCTCATATGCCAAGAAATAATCTTCTTCCACCTTACTTCACTTCGAAGAAATCTCCAATTTGCTATGATTCGAGGTGAAATAAACGTTAGAATCACGTAACTGATGTGGACATAACCTCTATGCCGTTATTCTCTCCTTGATCCGCCTAGAAATTGGTCTCCCTTTTTTTATTTTTTTTTATTTTTTATGTCCGTAAGAACATATTGTTGAAAGTTTCTGAAATGGAGTATAGTTTTCCTTACTATAGGAATAATATCTACTAAAAGATATGTTGTATAAGGTTTTCTTACAAGTGTGAGGCCCACCCCCATGCTTTACTTCGCATCAAGACACCTAAGTCTCTCCATGCAATTATATAGATACAATCAAATTAGTAGTCACTTGATTCTTATCCCATATGCTGCCACATGGACGTCCACCCAAATACTTATCCAAGTCATCACTTAATAAATTATTTTGTCTCCTACTATAACCAATTATCAACATAATTAATTTCTTGACCTCAATTCACTTAAACATGAACCACTTTTAACACGCTTCATATACTCCTTATCATAATCATGTGGCATAGCACTAGTCCATAGTCCCTTTTGGTACACATAAAATATTATTCTCAATCACCGTGGTCACACTTGTTAAATCCTAAATTATTTCGGGACTCAAACTCTTTGTACACCGAGCTCTCAATTTTCATCCTTGAATATGATCGAATTCTCTAGGTCTCGGTAAATTTGCTCATGTTGGATGATTAAATTTTCCTAGTCCAAAAATACGGGGTAGTCTAGCTAGGGCCGTATTTCATCAAATAAATTTCGAACCTCGACAAAACTTATTTTCTTCGATTTATTTAATCTCTAATCTCCACTAATATTTCTACACTAATTAAAATTTGCAAGCAAGTCGTGCACTTATTAAAATCGGGGATTAAAAGTCTCTATCTCATATCCCAAAATAATCTTGTCCTTGAACTTATCTCGATTAGCCTAAAAATATTCCAATGTACAAAAATACGGGATATAACATTATTGATCTTTTCCCGAGCTGTATATGCATTGATAGATCCAGGCTCCACTTTATCATATATTTCTCCCCTCGTTGCTAATAAAATTGGGATAAAACTAACCGATAGAACCATTCGAGGTAGCTACTCCGTAGGAGACTCGTTATAGCCAAAAAGTGTTTATAGAGATTGTTCGGTAATTATCAGTGGTCGTTGCACTAAAGCAGATCTGATAGAGCTAGATATGACTGAGTTCGATGTTATCATGGGTATGGATTGGCTAGCTTCTTGTTATGCTAATGTTGATTGTCAGTAGAAGGTAGTTCATTCGATTTCCAGGGGAACCGGTTATAGAGTGTACAGGTAATACAGCGTCGCCGAGGGATAAGTTTATTTCATACCTCAAGGCAAGAAAAATGATCAGCAAGGGCTATATTTATCATCTGGTTCGTGTGCATGACTTAAAAGCAGAACACCGACTCTTCCGCCGGGTCCCAAAGGTTAATGAATTCCCCGAGATGAGCTTCCGTGTCTTCCTCCCGAGCGGGAGATAGAGTTCACGATAGATGTCTTTGCCGACACTCGACCATATCTATTCCTCCTGCCTACGAATGGCACTGCGAAATTAAAAGAATTGAAGGAGCCCGAGGGATTTGTTAGAGAAGTGGCTTTATTAGGCCCGACATCACCTCGGGGAGCTCCGTATTGTTCGTGAGAAAGAAAGATGGGTCGCCTCGGATGTGTATTGATTACGTGCACCGAATAAGGTAACCATAAAGAATAAATACCAAATTTCCCCAGATTGATGATTTGTTTGACCAACATAGTGGTGCTAGGTATTTTTCGAAGATAGACCATGCGGGTCGCTACCACCAGTGTGGGTACGAGAGTCGTATATTCCAAAGACAAGATCAGACCCGATACGGGCATTATGAATTCGAGTGATGTCTTTTGGGCGGACCAATGCTCCAAAGTGTTTATGGATCTGATGAATTGGGTATTCAAGCCATTCCCGGATATGTTAGTGATTGTATTTATTGATGATATTCTCCGTTTATTCCCGATCGAGGAGGACCATGCGTTATCCGAGAGCGGTACTTGGGGTGCTCGAACACTCGAAATTATATGCTAAGTTCTCTAAATGTGAATTGCGTTAACTTCGAAGCATTCCGGGCATATTATCGAGCCGATGGCATTCGGTTGATACCCGGACGAGGCCGTAAAGAATTGCCGAGACCTACGACACCTGCCGAGGTATGTAGCCGGGGATTGGCCGGTTATTACGGGAGATTTGTGGAGAAATTTGCTTCAATTTCAGCGCCTTTAACGAGGGCGAAAGAAGGGAGCCAAGTTCCGGTGGACCGATGCTTGCGAAGCGAAGCTTCCGTTCGAAAGAGAAGTTGACTACAGCTCCAGTTCTGACTCTTCCTGAGGGACCGGATGGTTATGTTATTTATTGTGATGCTTCTGGGGTTGGATTAGGTTGTGTATTAATGCAGCACGGCAGAGTTATAGCCTATGCCTCCCGGCAGCTCAGAAAGCACGAGAGAAATTATCCTACTCACGATCTGGAGCTAGCCGCGGTAATTCATGCTTTGAAGATATGGAGACACTATCTATATGGCGTTCATTGTCACGACCCAACCCCGTAGGCCGTGACTGGTGCCCGAGCTGGGCACCCATACGCGCTCACTGACCAAATTCGGCATACAAACGGCTCGTACATAAACTAGTGTGCTCGAGGCGTGGCTCCAAACCGACGCAAACAAACATATACTTGTACGAAGTGTTTCGGCAAGGCTATCATAATATATACATAACGTAGCAAAGCATACATACACGCACCGACAAGGTCGCCACTGGACGGATGGGGCCGTCCAAATACAACTCACTCAACGCATCCGAACAAAACTGTACATAACCCCTCCATTTATGTGTCCTGCACTTAAACAAAACAACGAGAATCATGCGGGACGGGGCCCCGCCGCATTCTGAATACACAAATACATATACAACGGACGAACATATACCAAGATATAGGCTCCGGAATAAAGGGAGCGCTCCAACAGCAGAAAAGATTTCCTAGACTGACGGATCACCGAACGGTGCGTACGCCTGCGGGCAAGAAACGCAGCCCCCGAAGAAAGGGGTGGTACGAATATATGCGAGTATGCAAAGCAGAAAAAAATATACAGTAATCAAATCTGAGTCATAATCGAAACGGAAGTACAGAAAGTAAGTACATATCCAAAAATGCCAAAATCTTTATTTATTAAATTTTTTTTTTCTCAAGAAAAACAAATTGTGTATAGGACTCAGTATCACACCACATACTGCGATCAAAATCCAGCGGCAATATCACATCACATAACATACCGCGGCCAAATACCCTGCGGCAATATCCACGAACATACCGCGGCCAAATACCCAGTGCACAATATCACATAACATACTGCGTCAAATACCACATAACATACCGCGCCAAATACCCAAATGAATATCACGTCTTAGCATACAAATCATTATTACAAACCCAATAGAATAACCAAAGCGAACTATTATTTCCAAACCAAGACAATAGCCAAATCAAATTTCCTCCGAATATCACTCGGAACATATCGCACCGAACTTGTAATCCATAGTCACGTATCGGAATCATAGGTATACGAATCATCATTTCAGACTCAACAAACAAATATATAATCATACTAGGGGGTCAGAAAGGTAGTCATATTAAGTTCTTTGCAAAGAGCCATCAGAATCATACAGAAGAAGATCGCGGGACCCACGGACGAGCGTCAACCCAATCCGGGCCCGCCTACGAAAGTCATAGTCATCACGTGTTATCGAACCATTATTACAAACTCGAAAGATAAGTAACCTGATCGTACTTGAAATCGGAATAATAGTCATATCATATCCTTTCAAAAATCGTCAAAGTACATAAGGAAAGTCGCGGGGCCCACGGAGGGGTGTCTACTCAAGTCGGGACCGCCCATGAAAATCATAGTTATAATACGTCATAGAACCATTTGCGAAGATATCCAAGCGATCCGAGCCTTTTCTTGAAAGTTACGGTCGTTCGTAGTTTCGGAATCGTTTAAGAACAAAACTCTTTTGAAAACAAAACTTTTATACAACTTTTGAAAATCAATCATACAAAGATACATAACCATATAATGATGCCAACATCAAAAGCAAATACTACTCGTAAACGTGCTCGGATTTTTAAGAATATAATTACCCCCGGAGCTCATAACATATCATAACTTAGCCGTATCTAAGACATGCCAAAAGAAGGAAGGGTAAGCTTTACATACCTCGAATGCTCTCAACGCTAGCTCAAACTCAAGCTAGTCCAAATCAAACCTATGTCTCGGGCTGCCCAAAGTCTACATAACATCAAAAAAATGCCAACGTCAACTATAAGTATTTAAGAGTTCACTTCCAAATTAACACATAATTCAACGGAAATTTGGGTAGCATTTCCCCTGTAAATAGGCCAACCCCTAGAATTTAACTCGGCCAAATCAACAACAACAACATCAATAACCAATCCGAAAGGCAATATAGCATTAATAACTCTCTTTTATGTCATTCGACGACATTCAATACTTTCAATTCAACGGCTTACATTCAAGCCAACATTAACGCTTATACATTCAAGTACTAACCCGAACCCATACCAACAATATTCGAAGACATTATAAGCAATTCATACAATATTTCCAACAATCCAACAAATGCTCCGATTTACCCGAAAGCAGTCCCAAACCCGAGAACAACATCCATAATACATTTCTAGCTTCCGAATCATGATTTGTACCAACAATTCACATTCTAGCAACATCATTCTCATAAACATAAAATTCACATTAAATGCACATAATTCTCCAATTCAGCCCATAGACATCCCAATATCAATCTTGAGTCATTAAACTCTTATCGTCAGCATAAAATTCACGACGACTACAATCAAAATTCCAAATAGAATTTATTCATTCTTTGCTACACTTCACAAGCCATATTCGGCCAACACTACATATGCCAACTTCATGATTTTCATTCATCTCATCACATCACAACGCTCAAAACATGCTAACTAGGCTTTAATTCATTGCTTCGACACAACACAACACACACACACTTATACAGCCACATACTACATATACAACCTCAACTCCAACATGTCATATTTCATGAATTTCCTCCATTTTAACATACTACAACATGCATACAACATTTATAACACATAAAACATAATTAAATCTCACATTTCTTCTTCAACTCCACCACTAGGCTAGGGTTAGCAATCTACAAAACGGATGGTTGGATGACCCAAACAACACTTCCACGTTACTTAGGGACCTCAAATTAGTGGATTTGTATCAAGGAAATAATTTTGGGAGGGCTTGTTCTTGGACTTGAATGTTGGGGTTCTTGGCCGAATGGTATAGTTGTTGGTCTCCAACTTCTTGTTTTTTTTTCTAAGTATAGAAGATGATAAATTGTGAAGACTTGGTCATCTTTATACCTTATATGAATAATACAAGTGTCCTTGGCCCACACATGTGTTGGACCAATTAAAATTGGCCACAAAATGTGTGGGACCAACTTCAACACCACATGGCCAACATGACTTTTCTTCCATAATTGCCAACTTCCAAATATTATACTTTGGTCCCAAATTTTTCAAATTGTTCCATACCAACGAATTCATGAACACATTAGGTCTTAAAACGAAATCGAAGGTCAACAGTCCCGACTTCATATCCCGGAATGGTTTTGTCTCTAACTCATCATAGTTAAACCGGATTGTCCCAATGTACGAAATACGGGATATAACATTTATGTTGATATTTATACGGATCACAAGAGCCTCCAATATATCTTTAAGCAGAAGGAGCTGAATTTGCGGCAGAGGAGGTGGTTAGAGTTGCTGAAAGACTACGATGTCGATATTTTATATCATCCTGGGAAAGCTAATGTCGTAGCAGATGCACTCAGCCGTAAGTCTATGGGTAGCTTGACGGACGTGCCATCAGAGAAGAAGGAAATGGTTTGTGAGATTCATCAGTTAGCTAGTCTTGGAGTCCGCTTGGCTGATTCTGGAGATATTGGGGTTTCTGTTCGAGGAATTGCTGAATCCTCTATTATGGAAGAGGTAAAGCGACGACAGTATGAGGACCCTATTCTGGCACAGTACAGAGATGCAGCCCTTGAAAAGGAGAAGACCCCGTTCGAGATTACATCTGATGGAGTATTATTATATAGGGGCAGATTATGTGTACCTGAGGTTGCAGGGCTGCGGCGGCAGGTCATGGGCGAGGCACATTATGCTCGATATTCTGTTCATCCGGGAGCAACAAAGATGTATCATGATCTTCGATGCTTGTACTGGTGGGATGGTATGAAGAGGGACATAGCAGAGTTTGTCGCTCAGTGCCCAAATTATCAGCAGGTTAAGATTGAACATCAGAAACCCGGTGGATTATTACAGGAGATGGAGATTCTGACTTGGAAGTGGAAAATAATTAATATGGACTTCATTACAGGCTTACCTCGCACTCCACAGAAGTATGACTCCATATGGGTTATCGTTGATAGGCTGACAAAATCAGCCCATTTCTTTCTAGTCGACTACGTATTCGGTGAGGACTATGCCGAGTTATATATTAAGGAGATAGTAAGGCTTCACGGAGTTCCCATATCTATTATCTCCGACAGAGCGTGCCCGATTCTGATAACTTCGGAGATCGTTCCGGAAGGGTTGGGGACACGGTGAGTCTTAGTACGCATTTCATCCTCGGTCGACGGACGGACGAGCGTACTATTCGACGACGTGGAAGATATGTTGCGGGCCGTGTTATTGACTTCGAGGTAGCGGGATGATCATTTGTCGCTCGTTGAATTTGCTTATAATAATAGCTACCACTCCAGTATCCAGATGGCACCATATGAGGCTCTGTATGGCAGGAAATGCAGGTCACCAATTGGCTGGTTCGATATTGGCGAGACTAAATTAATTGGCCCAGATATGATCCAGCAAGCAGTTGACAAAGTGAAGCTTATTCGGGAAAGGCTATTAGCGGCCCAAAGTCTACAGAAATCATATGCAGATAATCGACGTCGACATTTAGAGTTTCAGGTTGGTGATTGGGTATCCCTGAAAGTGTCACCCATGAAAGGTGTTATGAGATTCGACAAAAAGGGAAAGCTCAGTCCGAGATATATTGGGCCGTATCAGATCATCCGTAAGGTAGGCAGGGTTGCCTATGAATTAGATCTACCAGCGAATTTGGGAGCAGTGCATCCAGTGTTCCACGTGTCTATGCTTCGCAAATGCATTGGTGACCCTTCCAGAATATTTCCCGTAGAGGATATCTAGGTCACAGAGGAGCTATCCTACGAAGAGCAGCCTATAGCCATATTGGATCGTCAGGTAAGAAGGTTGCGAAATAAAGATGTGGCTTCCGTTAAGGTGTTATGGCTCAACAATAACAGGGAGGAGATGACCTGGGAAGCTGAGGAGGAGATGAAGAAGAAGTATCCTCACTTATTTCCGATGCCTACAGGTAATTTAAATTCCTTACTTGGTTATGTTGAGTGATGAATGAATTGTATGCGATAGCTATAAAAGAAACTCCCCCGAAAATGCTTATGAGACCCGTAGGGCTAGTTTAACATTCGAGGACGAATGTTCTAAAGGGGGGAGGATGTTATATCCCGTATTTTGTACATCGGGACAATCCGAGTTAACTACGATAAGTTAGGGACAAGACGATTCCGGGATACGAAGTCGAGACTTTTAACCACGATCTTGTTTTAAGACATAAGTTGCTTATAATTTTGTGGCATGGAATATTAAGGAAATTTGGGGTTAAAAGTGAATTTAGAAAAGTTAGCAATTCATGAAACACAAGGGCCATGTGGCCGGCCACATGTGGTGTGGGCCATAGGCCACATGGATGGCCAATATATGTAGTTAAAAGATGACTAAGTGGTCATACTTTTCATCTTCAACACTTAGAAATTTCAAGAAACTTGGAGAAAAAAAAGTTGAAGGCATTCGGCCATAGCTTCAAGAATTTGAGGTCCAAAAATCTTCATCAAAAAAATTGTTTCTTCTAGCAAATCAACCAATTGGAAGGTTCTCTTTAACGTGGTGTAGTTGTTGGAACAAACAAAACAGCCATTCTTGCAAGAACAAACCCTAGCCAAGTTCTAAAGTTAAGAAAGAAAGGTAAGGTTTAATCCTCCTTTTCATATGTTATAAATGATGTATGCATGTTGTAGTATGTAGAAATAAATGAACTTATGGAAATATGCATGGTTGAAGTTGAGCCGTGTATATGGCTTGCAAGCCGTGTAGGTGTGTGTATTGTGTGGGAGTGATGAATTAATTCTATTTAGCATGTTTGGTTGTTGTAGTGTGTTGAAATGGATGAGAATCATGAAGTTGGCATGTTGAGGTGGTGGCCGAATATGGTCTCCCTTGTATGCCAAGGAATGAATTAATTTTGTTTAGTGTTTTGGGTTGTTGTTGTTATGGATTCCATGTTGATAATGAGAGTTTAATGATTCAAGTTGATGTTGTAATTGTTGTGGATTGATATGGAAGTTAACGTGCATTTGGTGTAGTTTTTATAATTATGAGAATGACATTGTTAAAGTGTGGATTGTTGGTGTAATTCATGAATTGGGAGAGAGGAATGTATTATTGTGTTGTTCTCGGGTTGGGGTGGTTTTCGGGTGAATTGGAGTGTTGGTTGGGTTGTCTTGAATATTGTGTGGGTTGTTTAAAGTGTTCTTGAATATTGTTTGGATGGTTTCGGATTAGTAATTGAACGTGTGAGCCTTGGTGTTAGTTTGATTATATGTGGTTAATTGAATATAATGGAATGTTATCAAAGTATGTAGAAAAGAGTTATTAGCGTTATGATGCATTTCGAATTGATTGTTGATGTTGTAAACATGGTTGTTGGTGATGTTGTTGATGATTTGGCCGAGTTGAATTCTCGGGGTTGTTGTATTTATAGGGGAAATGCTGCCCAAATTTCTGTAGAATTAAGTGCTAGTTTGGAATTGAATTCCTAAATGCCTATAGCTAATGTTTGGTATATAATGACGTTATTGTAGATCTTGGGGAGCCTGAGACTTAGGTTTGGAGTAGCTTTGAGAGCGGACGAGGTATGCAAAGCCTAACCCTTCTTTCTTTTGGCATGTCTTAGTTGTAAATAGGCTATGACACGAGCCTCGAGGAAACTCCACTCTTATGATCCGAGCATGTCTACGACTCTTATTCACCTCTTAACGTCGGCATTCTTAATGTAGTAATATTATGGTCCCTATGTCCTTGGTAAGATTGGATTTCAAATATTGCATAAGGATTTTGTCTTTAAAAGAGTTCTACGTCTAAAAATGGCCGTAACTTTCGTAGACAGAACCGGATCGCCTGGATATGCCCGTAGGAGATTCGGTAGCATATAATAACTATATCTTCCATAGGCGGGCCTGGATTGGGTTGATGCTCGTCCGTGGGTCCCGCGACTTTCCTTTGTATAGTTCCAACAACTTTGTGACAGAATTTGATATAACTATCACCCGACCCCCGAGTGTTGATTACTTACTTATTTATTAAGTCTGCAATGATGATTTTTATGCATATGGTTACCCACGACTCTGCTCGTGCATTCTGTTGTATCTTTCGCCGAGTCCCGGGCCGGTTATGTCGTCGTGCGCACTATGTTATATTCCGGTGTTATGCTGTGTTATGGTTCACCGAGTCCCTCGCCAGAGGGCCGGGGACCCTATATATTTTGGTGTTATGCTGTGATTATGGCGTTATGATGTGTTATGGAGATATGTCGGGTTACGGAGATATGAAACCTTCTGGTGTTATGCTGTGTTATGGCGCCAATGACGGGCGGGCGACCATATTCCCTGAGCCCTATGCATGATTTGTGTTTTAAAAGTAAACGTTTTGGTATTTTGGATATTATACTTATTTTCTGAACTTCTGTTTCGATTATGATTCTGTTTACTATATTTCTTACTTTGCATACTCAGTACATATTCCGTACTGACCCTCTTTCTTCGGGGGCGCGTTTCATGCCCGCGGTACGTACGCCCATTTCGGTGATCCGCCAGCCTAGGACACCTATTCTGCTGTTTGGAGTGCTCCCTTTGTTCTAGAGCCTATATTTTGGTATATATTCTTCCGTTGCATATCTATTTGTTTATTTAGGGGTACGGCAGGGCCCCATCCCGTCATATGATTAGTCGTTGTTCCGTTTAGAGGTCCGTAGACATATATGTTGGTTGTGGATATTTCGTTCGTGTGTTCATATGGTATATGTTTTGGTCCCATTCGCCTTGGCGGCCTTGTCGGCTTGCATTTGTGTATATATTTTGGGACGTTGCACCATATGATAGCCTTGCTAGCTTCTGTGGTATATATTTATGTTTGCGACAGTTTGAGACAGCGTTGATATTTGTATATGAATAAGTTATCTGTATGCGATTCTGGTTACTGAATGTGTGTGGGTGCCCAGCTTGGGCACTTGTCACGGCCTACGGGGTTGGGTCGTGACAATAGCATGCCACACACTCTACACCCTAGAGTTCTCTTAACTCGCTCAACTCTAAAACTGATTACTTTCTAAATCCAGCGTATCACGTACACAGTCCTACTAATGTTTCCATGTATCTCCACCAAGGTGTCTTTGTTCAAATTCGCTTAACTTAAATTTTGAAATGTTCTCCACAAATCGAATCAATTCAAACCACATCATTGGTTACAACTTTGAACATCCCAATATTCGAACCAGAACACCTCTAACCATTCACGCGATTACCCCTTTCATTCGATCAACTCAGCCGAGTAGCAACATTAGTAATAGCAGGAGCTAGCCGAAACTTACACAACAGGTACAAAGCTCTCAACCCTAATCCAACATCAGATGCAACAACCGATAGCTCCTTGAGTACCAAAACTTCGCACTTGTCCAATACTAGAGTCATCCTTATTAGTCAACCACTGGCTCCCATTGGCCCACTGCATAACCATACATACTAATTCAACACTGAACCCTTATGTCTATTCTACTATGTATGACCGCAATATAACTCTCAAATCAACTCGTTTTTGATTCCACAATATCCTTGCCATTTATCTAAACATAAAGACCCGGTGAATATACACTTTACTAAAGGACCAGGACCAAAGGTGCCCAACATCTTAACTCTCCACTTGTCACAAGTAACATTGCTTTCAGATCTAGAATCAATAACCACCTTCCTAAAAGAACCCGCAAACCACTATCATATAGTCACGTCGAAGTCTAACTTAACTTTTTACGACTGAACACGAAATTCACTCTCGTACCAATTGCAACCTTATCCTAACGAGCATATAAGATACCAATTGTCCCCTTCCTAATAGAGAAGAGTGATATATCCAAACCTTCTTTCGTACACCTCCGTCCCATTAACACAAAAAATACTCTTACCAAAATACCTTGAGAAATCTTATTTCGCTATGCGTTTTCCACAAAAGTCATCCTTCATGTCCTTATTCTCAACTTCCCTTCTTATTACACACGGTCACTATCCTTTTGCCAAATTCGATGGTCCTTACCAAACTTACACTCATCCTCGCATATCGGCATCTTATATACTATCACAACTGAATCATTGACCTGCCATTGGTACACCCATGCCACGCAAATCATCATATACCTTGACGATGTTGAAACTTTTTCCAAACTTATCATACCTCGAACGAATCATTCTTGTTAAGCCATAAATGCACTTTTGTGACTTCTGAGCAACCCAACGCTGAAACATGGAGATCATTTGACCCGCTGTACCATCTCTCCCATTTCTCAGGAAAACCCACATAATAAACTAGTCTTAACCACGATCCCACACAACTAAATCCTCAAGCCATAGCTATGAACTGAACTTCATCAAGCATTCGAATCAGGATGACACCATTTCCTACCATACCATAGCACGTTATAACAAAACCGTTCGCATAAGAACTTAAGGACGAGTTCCCATCTTCCGTGGGTGATTATGATAAAGATATTCAGATCCTAATTGGAATCGCCTAGATACCAATTTAAATGAGGTAGCACGAAGGAATGAAAGAGTTAGAAGTTTCCAAAATGTTCTATAGCCTCTCGCAGATAAGCACAGAGCTCATCGTATCGATCTGCAAGACTCTACTAGACATGCTCTTGTACTTATAGACCCGGTAACCTAGAGCTCTGATACCAACTTGTCACGACCCAAATCACTGATTGTGCACGAACCTACCCTTTTCCCACCTGGTAGGCGAACCAGTCCCTTAAAGATTCATCCAACAACATAAATAATAAATAAGAGCAATAGAAGTCCGAGATCATAGATAAATAGAAATGCAAAAATACAACAACTACCCAAGGAATCTGGTCTGAATACTACAAGAGCTTCTAAGTATATACCTTGAATAAAAGTTACAATCGCAATCAATATAACTATCGTTTAGAATGAGAATTAAACCTCCCCAGTCTAGATGAACTGTTTGACGAGATCCTTGAAGGCTAATCGAATCTCGCTCATGTACCTGGAACAACTCTACACCTGAAAGAGGTGTAACAAGAGTAGTATTAGTATAAACACTATGTACTGGTAGGTATCATAGGCCGACAACAGTTAGCTAACATATATAAAGAAAGAAACTGAAGAATAGACATGGTCGCAATCAAGTAAAACACAACACAGTCCAAGAACAACAACTCAAGTATAGAAGTATCACGTCGGAATCCATGAAGTATGAGAACGAAGTAATCACTAAGCACATTCACGTAAGACTTGCAGTAATGTGAACCACACGAGATCTTAATAGTATACAATCTTAGCCTAGGCAAAACCACTAGTCCTCGAATCCATCAAGTGTCTACGTAAATGATTAACCAACACGCAAAGATCTCAAATAAATCAACAACTAAGAAATCAAAGATGAAAGCACCATGCAATACAATAGATACAACAACCAGAATCAGAGATGTGAATGGATGTATGTCACGACCCAACCGGAGGGCCTCGACGGGCACCCAGTACAAACCCACCCGGGAACCTCTTATCTGTCACGACCCAACCCCGTAGGCCGTGACTAGCGCCCGAATTGGGCACCCAAACACATTCATAGATCCGAGTCGCAAACAGATGGCTTATACAGACTCAAATATCAAACGCTGTCTCAGATTATATCAAACTGTCTCAAACAAATCTCAAACACAACCGATATATATATCAAAGCCGGGAAGGCTATCAAATGGCGCAACGGCCCAAAACATATACAAATGCAAGCCGACGAGGTGCCACGACGAACGGGATCGCCCGTAACATATATATATACAAACACAACTGTATGAATGGGCATAACCCACATACATGTCCACACCTTAAACACACAAACGGAATCATAAGACGGGACAGGCCCCGCCGTACCCCCCCCGAACAAATATATACAAATGCAACGAACGAATATATATACCAAAATATGGCTCCGAATAAGGGGAGCACTCCAAGTAGCAGAAGGGGTGTCCTAAACAGGTGGATCACCAACCGTGCGTCCGTACCGCGGCGGCATGAAACGCACCCCCGAAGAAAGCGGGATGCACGAAATATGTACCGAGTATGCAAAGCGAAAATGTAGTATAAAATATCGAGTCGTAATCGAAATGGAAATACAGTAAAAATAAGTGCAAATCCAAAATATCAAAATGTTTTCTTTCAAAATACAAATCATGCATGGGGCACAGAAAATATGGTCGCCCGCCCGTCGATGGCGCCATAACACAGCATAACACCAGAAAGTTTCAAATCTCCGTATCCCCGTCACATATCATACACAGCATAACGCCATACACAGCATAACACCAAATATAGGTGGAACCCGGCCCTCTAGCGAGGAGCTCGTCGAACCATAAACACAAGATAACACCGATTATAACAAAGTGTGCACGACAACGTAACCGGCCCGGACTCGCGAAAGATATAACGTAATGCACGAACGGAGTCGCGGAGTAACCATATGCATAAAATCATTATCATAGACTCAAAAGATAAGTAAAATGATCATACTTAAAATCGGGATATTAGTCATATCATATTTTGTCAAAATCATCCGAAGTACATAAGGAAGAGTCGCGGGCCCACAAATGGGTGTCAACCCGAGTCGGGCCCGCCTATGAAAAACATACTTATCATACATCATACAATCACCTACGAGCATATCGAGGCAATCCGAGCCTTTCTGTGAAAGATACGAGCGTTCGTAGTTACTAACTTTTAAAAGCCAAACTTTTTGTACAAAAGTTGAAAATCAAATATTTCAAAGGCATAAAGGCCAATATTTCATCATACCAACATACGAATTTCCAAGAAACGAATAGGAGTCATAAACATGCTCGGATTGCGAGAATAGAATTTCCTCGAGGCTCGTGTCATAGCCTATTTGTAACTAAGGCATGCCAAAGAAGAAAGAATGGAGCTTTACATACCTCGTACGCACTCAACGTTAGCTCAAACTCAAGATAAATCCAACCTACGTCTCGGGCTGCCCAAGGTCTACAAACAAGTCATAATATGCCAAACATTAGCTAGAGACATTTGGGCATTTAATTCCAATTTAGCCCTTAATTCTACGGGAAATTGGGCAGCATTTCCCCGTAAATAGGCCACCCCGAGAATTTAACTCGGCCAAATCAATCAACAACAACAACAACAACCAACCTAGCAACATCAATAATCAATCCGAAAGGCAATACAACAATAATAACTCTCTTTCCATCATTCAACAACATTCATAAATTCAATTCAACGCGCTTACGTTCAAGCCAACATTAACGCTTATACCTTCACATACTCACCCGAACCCATACCAACAATATTTAAAGACATTCTAAGCAATTCATATAACATTTCCAACAATCCAAAAATTCCTCCAATTCACCCGAAATCAGCCCCCAAACCCGAGAACCTCACTTTAACACATTCCTCATTTTCAAATCATGATTTGTATCCACAATTCACATTCTAACAATGCTATTCTCATGAATATACAAATTACATTAAATGCACAATAACCTTCAATTCAGCCCATACATTTACAACATCAATCTTGAATCATTAAAAATTCATTTCCAACTAGAATTCATTGCGACGACGACTAAAGCACTAAGCGACATTAATGCGTTCTTTGTCATATTCCATGATCATTTTTGGCCGACACACAACATATATACATATTGATGATTCTCATTCATTCTTCACCCTACAATGATCATAACATGCTAACTAAGCTTTAATTCATAGCTTCAACACAACACAACACACACACTATTTCACACGCTAGCACACACACACATGGCCTCACTTCCAACATGCCATATTTCATGATTTTCATCCATTTTAACATACTACAACATGCATACAACCTTTATAACACATAAAACATAATCAATTCTTACCTTTCTTCTTCAACTCCACAAGAGGCTAGGGTTTGCAATAATGAAAACTAGCGGTTTGATCGCTCCAACAACACTTCCACGCTACTTAGGGACCTCAAATTAGTGGGTTTGCATCAACAAAATATTTTTAGAAGAGCTTGAATGAAAGTTGGTTTTCCTAGCTCTTGGCCGAGAGTTGTTGTTGTTTGTTCTACAACTTCTTAAAAATTTTCTAAGTGTTGTAATGACTAAAGATGACTTAGAAGTCATCTTTTAATCTATATGAGTTGCACATGATCTTGGCCCACACAATGTGTTGGAGCAATTAAAAGTTGACACAAAAATTGTGTGGGCCATCTCCCACTCACACGGCCACAACATCAAATTGCATGATTTTCAACTTCCAAATATATCACTTTTGGTCCCAAATTTTCCTAATTGTTCCATGCAACAAATTCATGCACAACTTATGTCTCAAAATAAAATCAAAGGTCAAAAATCCCGACTTTGTATCCCGGAATAGTTTTGTCCTTAACTTATCATAATTAATCCGGATTGTTCCAATGTACAAAAATACGGGATATAACATCCTCCCCCCCTTTAGAACATTCGTCCTCGAATGTTAAACTAACCCTACGGGGTCTTATAAGCACTCGGGGGAGTTTCTTTTACAACAATCATAGCAATTCATTCATTGATCGACAATTCACTTATCAAACAACATAGTCAAGTAAAGAATTTGGATTACCTGTAGGTACCGAAAATAGGTGAGGATACTTCTTCTTCATCTGCTCCTCAGCCTCCCAAGTCATTTCTTCCCGATTATTATTCCGCCAAAGCACTTTGAACGAAGCCACATCTTTATTCCGCAACGTTCTTACCTGACGATCCAATATGGCTATAGGCTGCTCCTCATAAGATAGCTCCTCTGTGACCTGAATATCATCTACAGGAAATACTCTGGAGGGTCACCAATACATTTACGAAGCATAGAAACATGGAATACCGGATGTACTGCTCCCAAATCAGCTGGCGATCTAACTCATAGGCAACCTTGCCTATTTTACGAATAATCCGATAAGGCCCAATATATCTCGACCGAGCTTCCTTTCTTGCCGAATCTCATAACACCTTTCATAGGTGACACTTTTCAGAAAACCCAATCACCAATCCGAAACTCTAAATGTCGACGACGATTATCCGCATATGATTTCGTCGACTCGAGCCGCTAACAACCGCTCCCGAATGAGTTTCACCTTATCCACCGCCCGCCGGACCACATCCGGGCCAATCAACTCGCCTCCCCAACATCAAACCAACCGATTGGTGACCTACACTTTCTGCCATACAACGCCTCGTACGGTGCCATCTGAATACTGGAGTGGTAGCTGTTATTATAAGCAAATTCAACAAGCGGCAAATGATCATCCCGCTACCTCTGAAATCAATAACACGGCTCGCAACATATCTTCCAACGTCTGAATAGTGCGCTCGGCCTGTCCGTCGGACTGGGGATGGAATGTCAGACCGAGACTCACCTCGCGTCCCCAATCCCGCCCGAAAGGATCTCCGTAAATTAGCCGTGAACCGGGCACCTCTCGTCGGAGATAATAGATATAGGAACTCCGTGAAGTCGCACAATCTCCTTAATATATAGCCCGGCATAATCCTCGCCGAGTAGGTAGTCCGAACCGAAGAAAATGGGCCGATTTTTCAGCCGATCAACAATAACCCAAATGGAATCATACCTCCGTGGAGTGCGAGGTAAGCCGGTAATAAAGTCCATATTAATGATCTCCCACTTCCACGACGGTATCTCCATCTCCTGTAATAACCCACCGGGCTTCTGGTGCTCAATCTTAACCTGCTGGCAATTCGAGCACTGAGCGACGAACTCTGCTATGTCTCTTTTCATACCATCCCACCAATATAAGCATCTGAGATCGTGGTACATCTTCGTCGACCCTGGGTGAACAAATAACGGCATAATGTGCCTCGCCCATAACCCGTCACCGCAACCCCCGCAACGTCGGTACACATAATCGCCCCCGTGTGAAATAACACTCCATCGGATGTAATCTCAAACGGAGTCTTTCTCTGTGCCGGGCCGTGTCTCTATACCGTGCCGAATAGATCCTCATACCGATGCCGCTTAATATCTTCTCGTAATAGAGGATTCAAAGAATACCTCGAACGTAAAACCCCAACATCACCGAATCAGCCAAACGAACTCCGAGACTAGCCAACTGATGGATCTCGCGAACCATTTCCTTCCTCTCTGATGGCACGTCTGCTAGGCTGCCCATAGACTTGCGGCTGAGTGCATCTGCCACAACATTAGCTTTCCCCGGATGGTAGAGAATATCAACATCATAATCTTTCAGCAACTCTAACCACCTCCTCTGCCGCAAGTTCACCTCCTTCTTTGCTTAAAGATGTACTGAGGCTCTTATGATCCGTATAAATATCAACGTGAACACCATATAAATAATGTCTCCACATCTTCAAAGCATGAATCACCGCGGCTAGCTCCAAATCGTGAGTAGGATAATTTTCTCATGTTTTCCGAGTCACGCCTCGAAGCATAAGCTATCACCCCGCCGTGCCGCATCAACACACACCCAAACCAATACCATAGGCATCACAATAAATCACATACCCAATCGGAGCCCTCGAAGAGTCGAATCGGAGCCGTAGTCAACTTCTCTTTCAAAGAATCGGAAGCTACGCTCACAAGCATCGACCACCGGAACTTTGCTCCCTTCCGAGTCGCCTTGTCAAAGGCGCTGAAATCGAAGAAAATTTCTCCACGAATCTCCTGTAATAACCGGCCAATCCCAGAAAGCTACGCACCTCAGTCGGCGTTGTAGGCCTAGGCCAATTCTTTACTGCCACACCCCGACCTTACTAGGGTGTGATGGGCACCCGACCCCGCGTTCGGAGCCGAGCGAACCCGCTATCTCTTATTACCCTTCTAATTTCTTTGGATTCTTAAATCAATTGAAGGCAAAATACGTAGTAAAATTTTCAAAATCTTTTCGTCGTTTCTCAAATTAAACACGAATCGTAAACGTAAGGGCTCTGTAACATAAGGTATAATAAAAAAAAATGCATCAACTAGTGGAACCGCAAAGCCGACTCTCTAGACCCACGATTGTCTGCAAAGTCTCTAATTCGAACATGTCATCATAGCATAGGACTCTTGACCGACAACTCTCTAGAGCAAATGGAGATGCTAACTCCGGCCGGGACATCTTCCATAATAACATCGATCATTTGTGTACACTGCGTGGCATGAAAACGCAACGTACCAAGAAGAGGGGTCGGTATCAGCATTGTACGATTATGTAAGGCATGAATAGTAACATAGTATGAAAAGTAGAACATGTCATGTAAAATGAGTATCAACATATAAGACGTATCATGTGTAAATACGTAACAACATATATGGAACATATCTTGTAAGGCATAATAATCTGTACATATGAAGCATATCGTGTGGTAAACCTATAATATGAGTGCCTCTTAAGGCGGAATCATGCATGCTTAATGCCGCGAACGTGCATTCATGTCCGGATACTATATATAACGTATATATCCATATACATTTACACATATTATATATAATATATATATATATATATATATATATATATATATCATATTGCCGAGGAACGTTCGGCCCGATCCATTTAACCTCATCTCCCGCGTCCGGCATCCAAAGCGTCATGATGGTAACATTATCCAACCGATCGAAACGTGGCTATGCGTCTATAGCGCCTCACTTTTCCCCATATCCCCATATACATATACATATATCATATATATATCTCATATAAGCAAATTGCATGAGAGCCCAAAGAAGGTCATGTATATATATCGGAAATGACGTAAGGTCGGTAACCCCCGATCGTATTATAGAATAATCATAGGTGCTTTGCCTCACCTCAAGGAACAATTATAAGGTGAGACTTTCAATGAAGAGTAACATCACGGGAAACACAAAATAGGATCATAACACATCATTTCATATACTTTGTAACCTTAAAATAATCATTATTCAAAAATAACTTGACATTTCGCATCGTCGTATTCATGGTAAGAACGTATCCTTGGCATACTCGTCATAGACACTTTCTCGTATCGGGCATCATCCTTGTCGTGACATAATCGTATTCGTCGTTTTAGTCATAAAAGCTTTCAAAATCATGAACTTGGTTTTAAAAAAAAATGGATATTTTGAAAAATATATATAAACTTTTAAGAAGGAAATTATGCATTAGAACCTTTGCTTCTAACTTTTGGAAATGAGAACGTTATGGAAGCATTTATAAAATCTTACATACGAATCATGCCATAGAAAGAAAAGGGGCGAGCCTTAACATACCTGCGCCGCGCCTTACTAGCTACGCTTATTCATCCAAACTTGTTGCCGCTAGTCTACATTCAAGACGATTAACAAATTGTTAGGCTCATTATCATATGCCTCTCTTAATCCTTCAAATACATTTACTTATAAGAATAAATTTCAAACTTTCATCCCCGTAAATACACCGTCCCGAGAATATGGCTCGGCCCAAACCAACATCAACAACAATCCGGAATTCAAGAAATTATCAACAATACCAACAATTATTCTAGCAACACTTCAACATTCAATTCAATTCAATTCAATTTACATAACCTTCCAACAACTTGATTAACATACTACTTTAAGGAAAGAAACCGTCCATTTCAACAACAACCATTTATTTCATTATTATTCAAATATGTTAACTTCAACGACAACCCTTATTCTACATCACATGATTCATAACGTCAACATCTAGAACGCCACATAAAATCAACTTACCATAACTTACCAAAATGCCTACTATTTGGCCATAACAAATCTTTCATATTGTTGTGCATTTTTCCTCCATCTCTATACATCACAACAACAACACAACATGCATATATGAAATTCCTTCATTCTTTCATGCAATATAACACGACACAACGTGGGTCAACATGACATAGCACAACACAACATGGCTACATTTTCCATCACCACCACACGGTCATAACACAACACACACACACTTCACAACCAACATCACTAAATTATCCAACTTCCATTATCAACATACCATCCACAACAATAACATCCAAACACTAGATAAAATAATTAAAACATGATTCCTACACACACCCATTCACTCACAACATGTTTCCATATTTCCATGGATTTCATCAACTTTTACACACTACAACATACATAAACATCCTTAACATATAAGAAAAGGATGAATTCTTACCTTTTTCCTTTAACCCTTCACTTAGCTAGAATTTGTCACTTGCATGAATATAGGCTTTTCTTGCTCCACTAACCACTTAATTTGCTAAGGACCCTTCAATTAGTAGTCTAGGTAGAATAATAATTTTTTGATAAAAATTTCCAAGGTTCTTGTTGGCTCATGGCAAATGGCCCCTTATATTTTTCTCCTTCTCTAAGTTGTTTTCATTCTTCTAAGGATGAAGACAATCATGTCTTATTTATCCCTTTCCTTTCCACCATTAGTCTATATTTATTTTGTAAGCCCCTCAAGTAAACATTATGAACACATGGCTCCTTATTCTTTTTCTCCAAACTTCTAGAAATTTTTTGTTAAAGATGACTTCTCTCATATATTTTCAACTCCTTCCAATTTCATGCAAGCACATGTCCCCACACACACTCTTCTTTTTTTTTATTCTAGAGTTTTCCTACAATTTCTTGAATTTCCTCAAGTCCAAATAAGGAAGACTAATGTCTTGCCATGCAAGCTTTGGTCCATGTATTTTTGTAATTTACACTTAGCTCCCCATTCTTTCTTTTTCTAGAATCTTCTTCCCTTTTTCTTGAAAATTAATAAAGAAGGCCAAGTGTCTTCTTATGTAAGATTTGGCCCTTCAAGAATTTCCTTGAACCTTGTGAAACACATTTTGCCCCAAACCTTCCACATTATTCCCATGAGGCCACTTTGTGAATTTTCTTTTTCACACTCAACCTTTCTCAATATTCCACGCCACAATATTCATAGATAATATTAATAACCCACTTGCGCATTAAAATAGTTTTGAAAAAAACGATCCACCTTCCACATTCCACGACTTCTTCAGAATGTACGAGCGCTCGAAATACGGGCTATAACATTTACGGCCTCAATCTTCTGGGTATCCACCCGGATGCCATCAGCCCCAATAATATGCCCCAGAAATGCCACTGAAGTCAGCCAGAATTCACACTTAGAAAATTTAGCATACAATTTTCAACTGCCGAAGTGTGCCAAGTACCGTCCTCAAATGATCCGCATGTTCCGCTTCGATCGAGAATAAACCGGAATATCATCGATGAATACAATCACGAACATGTCTAAGAACGGTCCGAATACCCGATTCATCGAGTCCATAAATACCGCCGGGGCATTAGTTAGCCCAAAAGACATCACTCGAATTTATAGTGCCCATATCGGTCCCGAATGTTGTCTTGGGAATATCACCTCTCGTACCCGCACCTCGATGATAGCTCGACCGCGGTGTCTATCTTCGAGAAACATCCGGCACCCCGCAACCGATCAAACAAATCATCAATCCTAGGGAGGGATATTTATTCTTGATGGTTACCTTATTCAAATTCGATAATCAACACACATCCGCGAGATCCATCCTTCTTTCTCACAAATAATACCGGAGCTCCCCGGGGTGATGTCTCGGGCCGAATAAATCCCTTCTCTAATAAATCTCTCACCGCTCCTTCAATTCTTTCAATTAACGCAGTGCCATTCGTACGGAGGAATAGAGATAGCCGAGTATCCGGCAACAAATCAATAGCAAACTCTATCTCCTGCTCGGGGGGAAGACTTGGAAGCTCATCTGGGAATACATCTAAGAACTCATTAACGACTGGGATTGACTGAGGAATCGGTGCCTCTGCCTCTAAATCATGAACATGAACCAGATGATAAATATAGCCTTTTCTGATAATTTTTCTGTCCTTGAGGTATGAAATAAACTTACCCTCGGCGATGTTTGTATTACCCGCCCACTCTATGACCGGTTCCCCCGGAAATTGGAAACGGACTATCTTCTTTTGACAATCAACATTAGCATAACAAGAAGCTAGCCAATCCATACCCATAATCACGTCGAAACTCGCCATATCTAACTCTACCAAATCCACCTTAGTACAAATGCGGCCACGTATAATCACCGAACAATCTCTATAAATCGACTAGCTATAACGTAATCCCCTCTTCGGTGTAGCTACCTCAAAGGGCTCTATCGGCTCGCATTCTATCCCAATTTTATTAGCAACAAGGGGAGAAATAGATGATAATGTAGAACCGGGATCAATCGGCATACACATCTCGAGAGAAACCGGAATATACCCGTGACAACATTAGGCGACGCCTCCCGGTCCCGTCCGGTCGGCTAATGCATAAATGCGGTTCGAAGGACCGCTAGAACCGAACCCGCCACGACCCTCGCCTCGGCCCGCGGCGCCGGCATACCTCGCCCCGCGGCGCATAGCTACCGAGGATGAAGATGAACCACCGCCGACCCGGAGACCGAGCCGCGCCGCGCGCACCACCTCTAACCGGACAATCTCTCATCGTATGGCCCCCGACGGCCACAAGTAAAGCACGCACCGGTGGCACGAAAACACTCTCTCTGTGGTGCTGTCTCCCACGGGGAACACGGAGGTCCGGGTGGTCTCATCCGACCGCCGGAGCCTCCGTCCAACCGTGAGCCCGAAAACCCGGAGCTCGGCTCTGCCCCCGAATATCTTGCACCCTCTTATCTCCCCGCCGGAAAGCGGGGGGTGTGCCCCGTGCCGGGCCGGGGAGGATATCTGCTCTCGCCGGCCGCGAGGTCGCCCGCCTCGAAAATCCCCGAATACCCGTACGATCTAGCCCTTGGGCCGGCCCTCGTCATCAACCCTATCAGCCGGCGCCCTCGCGCGTCCCTCCATGCCCCGGGCGCGTCCGTATACGGCAATATCCACCGGCCGGGCCGCCATCACCAAACAACTATCAATTATGTACTGGTCCAGCCTACTATATATCGATGCATCCGTCACCATGTCGGCAACATATGTAGGCGCATATCCGGCCGCCGAATCGAACTCTAAACCGTAATCCCGGACCGTCCGCCCTCTCGCTTTAACAAAGCGGAATCCGTCCACTCGGCTCGCCGTACCTCGGGAGGCGAAAAATGGGCCGGGGAAAGCCTCTCAAACTCGCCCCATACGGCCGGAGGGGCACCCTCGCCTCGGACGCATCCACGACTCATACCGCTAGTCGCTACATCGTGCAACCGGTATGACGCCATCTCAACCGACTCTCTCTCGGAAGCACTAATCAATCGCAAGGTACGCCGCATCCGTCGATGAACTCACGAGGGTCCTCTCGCGGGCTTTGACCCGAAAAACTCGGTGGCCCACAAAGTAGAAAATCACGGCCCTCCGACTATCGCGCCCGTCTACACGATCATCCCCTCGCTCCCCGTCCGTGGACCCGCCCCGCTACCAACCGAGTCAATAACCGGACCGCTCTCGCAGGTCCCATCATCCGCCCCCGGCCGGGGGGGGCCGGAGGCACAGTGCACCGGTGCCGCGGGAGCCGGCGGTGGAGCCGCCCCTCGTGCCGCACTCGTGGTCGCTCCAAATCCCTCCGATACCGGCGGCGTAGCGAACCAGCCGTCGAGGCACAATATCCGGCTCAACTGGGGCACGAGCCCTAGTAGTCATCCGGGCTCGGGCCGTCTCACCAATCGCCGCCGTAGACTTGCCCTTCTAGGCAACGTGGCCTTCCTCGGAGGCATCGCCGAAAACATAACATTCGTCGAGAAAAGTCATCCCGATAACACAGCTCTATCGCACGATCTAAGATTGAAAAAAGACGACATCCTAAATGTCCCGTAGCCTCCGTTTATAGATGTGGTGCACAACACACCGATAAACAAGACTCTACTAGACACGGTCTGTGGACATTCCGAGGACGAACCGCTCTGATACCACTTCTGTCACGACCCAACCCCGTAGGCCGTGACTAGCGCCCGAATTGGGCACCCAAACACATTCATAGATCCGAGTCGCAAACAGATGGCTTATACAGACTCAAATATCAAACGCTGTCTCAGATTATATCAAACTGTCTCAAACAAATCTCAAACACAACCGAATATATATCAAAGCCGGCAAGGCTATCAAATGGCGCAACGGCCCAAAACATATACAAATGCAAGCCGACGAGGCTGCCACGGCGAATGGGATCGCCCAGAACATATATCATACAAACACAACCGTACAGAATGGGCATAACCCACATACATATCCACAGACCTCTAAACAGACAAACGGAATCATAAGACGGGACAGGGCCCCGCCGTACCCCTGAACAAATATATACAAATGCAACGAACGAATATATATACCAAAATATGGCTCCGGAATAAGGGGAGCACTCCAAACGGCAGAAAGAGGGTGTCCTAAACTGGTGGATCACCAAACTGTGCGTCTGTACACGCGGCATGAAACGCGACCCCCCGAAGAAAGGGGGGTCGATTTAAATATGTACGAGTATGCAAAGCAAAATACGTATAAAAAATCGAGTCATAATCGAAATGGAAATACGTAAAGTAAATGCATTTCCAAAATATCGAAATGTTTTCTTTCAAAATACAAGTCATGCATGGGGCACAGAAAATATGGTCGCCCGCCCGTCGATGGCGCCATAACACAGCATAACACCAGAAAGTTTCAAATCTCCGTATCCCCGTCACATATCATACACAGCATAACGCCATACACAGCATAACACCAAATATAGGTGGAACCCGGCCCTCTAGCGAGGAGCTCGGCGAACCATAAACACAGCATAACACCGGATTATAACAAAGTGTGCACGACAACAGAACCGGCCCGGGACTCGGCGAAGGATACAACAGAATGCACGAGCAGAGTCGTGAGTAACCATATGCATAAAATCATAATGACAGACTCAAAAGATAAGTAAAGTTATCATATTTAAAATCGGAATATTAATCATGTCATACTTTGTCACAAATCATCCGAAGTACATAACGGAAAGCTGCGGGGCCCACAAATGGGTGTAGACCCGAGTCGGGCCCGCCTATGGAAAACATACTTATCATACATCATACAATCACCTACGAGCATATCGAGGCAATCCGAGCCTTTCTGTGAAAGATACGAGCGTTCGTAGTTACAGAACTTTTAAAAGCCAAACTTTTTGTACAAAAGTTGAAAATCAATTATTTCAAAGGCATAAAGGCCAATATTTCGTCATACTAACATACGAATTTCCAAGAAACGAATAGGAGTCATAAACATGCTCGGATTGCAAGAATAGAATTTCCTCGAGGCTCGTGTCATAGCCTATTTGTAACTAAGGCATGCCAAAGAAGAAAGAATGGAGCTTTACATACCTCGTACGCACTCAACGTTAGCTCAAACTCAAGATAAATCCAACCTACGTCTCGGGCTGCCCAAGGTCTACAAACAAGTCATAATATGCCAAACATTAGCTAGAGACATTTTGGGCATTTAATTCCAATTTAGCCCTTAATTCTACAGAAATTTGGGCAGCATTTCCCCTGTAAATAGGCCACCCCGAGAATTTAACTCAGCCAAATCAATCAACAACAACAACAACAACCAACCTAGCAACATCAATAATCAATCCGAAAGGCAATACAACAATAATAACTCTCTTTTTCCATCACTTCAAGCCAACATCGACGCTTATACATTCAAATACTAACCCGAACCCATACCAACAATATTTAAAGACATTCTAAGCAATTCATATAACATTTCCAACAATCCAACCATGGCTCCAATTCACCCGAAATCAGTCCCCAAACCCGAGAACCTCACTTTAACACATTCCTCATTTTCAAATCATGATTTGTATCCACAATTCACATTCTAACAATGCTATTCTCATCAATATACAAATTACATTAAATGCACAATAACCTTCAATTCAGCCCATACATTTACAACATCAATCTTGAATCATTAAAAATTCATTTCCAACATAGAATTCATAGCGACGACGACTAAAACACTAAGCGACATTAATGCGTTCTTTGTCATATTCCATGATCATTTTCGGCCAACACACAACATATATACATATTGATGATTCTCATTCATTCTTCACCCTACAATGATCATAACATGCTAACTAAGCTTTAATTCATAGCTTCAACACAACACAACACACACCCACTTGCACGACTAGCACACCATACACACAACTCACTTCCAACATGCCATATTTCATGATTTTCATCCATTTTAACATACTACAACATGCATACAACCTTTATAACACATAAAACATAATCAATTCTTACCTTTCTTCTTCAACTCCACAAGAGGCTAGGGTTTGCAATAATGAAAACTAGCGGGTTGATCGCTCCAACAACACTTCCACGCTACTTAGGGACCTCAAATTAGTGGGTTTGCATGAACAAAATATTTTTAGAAGAGCTTGAATGAAAGTTGGTTTTCCTAGCTCTTGGCCGAGAGTTGTTGTTTGTTCTACAACTTCTTGAAAATTTTCTAAGTGTTGTAATGACTAAAGATGACTTAAAAGTCATCTTTTAATCCCCCACTAGAGTTGCACATGATCTTGGCCCACACTAATGTGTTGGAGCAATTAAAAGTTGACACAAAAATTGTGTGGGAGCCATCTCCCACTCACACGGCCAAGGGCCTCAATTTGCATGATTTGCAAGTTCCAACTATATCAATTTTGGTCCCAAATTTTCCTAATTGTCCCATGCAACAAATTCATGCACAACTTATGTCTCAAAATAAAATCAAAGGTCAAAAATCCCGACTTTGTATCCCGGAATAGTTTTGTCCTTAACATATCATTATTAATCCGGATTGTTCCAATGTACAAAAATACGGGATATAACATTATCATACTTTCACATTTACATCTAGGTGAGCCACATAGCTAATTCATACTTTCCAACCATTATTCATACTAATCTCATCGGGCAACGATATATATATATACATACATCACCATCAATAATAATGCCCATATCAATGTATATAAGCCGACGAGGCTAACAAAATGATATCCAAAATATAGGCCGACAAGGCCAAACATATCTAACCATATATACATGTCTATGAGCCTCCAAGGAGAGTATTTCATATCATATAGGCGGGACAGGACCCCGCCATGCCCATAAGTATGTACACAAAAGAATGAATACCAAAAGCTGTAGCTCCGAATGAAATAGAGCTCCGCTATGTAGTCCCTGAGTAATAAAGCTATGGATCAAGCCTGTCTCCGTGGCCACCTGCGGGCGTGACGCAGCGTCCACAAACAAAAGGACGTCAGTACGAAGAATGTACTGAGTATGTCAAACATGATCAACATCATTATGAAAGCATAATAGACAACATGAGAAATAGCATAAGATGGGAGGTAATAGAATCATTGTCATACACACTTACTTACTTTTCATAGGGACTTTCCATTTCTAATGCGTGATTGTGTACATATATCCGTATCCGTATCCATACTCGTTTACATTTCCTATCCATAATCATATTCATAGCATATTCGTATTCATATTCATATTCATATTATATACATAGCATATTCGTATTCATATTCATATTATATACATAGCATACCCGACCGTGAAGGTTCGGTGTTTCACATACCCGGCCATGGCAAGCTCGGTGATTATACATACCTGGCCCTACCAAGGCTCAGGGTTATCCGTACCCAACTGTAGTGGTGTGCACGCGATACATAACATACCCTGCCATATAAGCTCGGTGTTGCATAATAATCATACATAGACACATATACGTAGGAGCTCATAAGCATCTTTGACGTCATTACTATCATTGTTCATTACATCTATCCCTAGAGGATTACTCATCATATAAGGAATTTAGTACAATCGTAACATATCGAGAATCATGAGCTTAGTAGCTTTTAAGAAAGAATCATTTGGAGGACATCATAGGCTCATAGAAAAATAGATATTTGGCCAAGGAATCATGCCTTGTGAAAGAAGTGTTAGCCTTACATAACTTTTCGTTCAACTATTCTATCACTTGAACGTTCTCCTTCAATGCTCACGTTTCTACCTTCATTAAAGTTATACTAACATTAGAAAATCGATATCTTAGCATACTTGACTAAAGCTAGAGAAAATTGAGCAGCATCTTCTTTGTTTATACAACTTCCTCCATATCATACATCAACTCCCAAACATCTATAATATCATTCATAATATCATAACAATAGTCTTTATTCACCTACATTATCCACATTCCTCAATTCACTTCAAGTCATCCATATCCATAGTCATAGTACACTATTAGGTCCGTTCCTATGAAACGTTTATCCCATACTCCTAATGTCATTTATAGCATAATCATAATCATAACATATCAAGAATCATAACTCAATCCAGACTACTACTCACAAATATCACTATTCTCACATTCAAGGCCCATTTTCTATATTCTTCTACAATACAAGTCTTTCAATGTCTCAATACTTTAAACAACATGGAAATACCATAAAAATTACTTTAGATGGTGTAGGAATGAACCTTGTGTGGAAATAATTCACTTGAACCAAAACCCTAGTTCACCTCCAATGGAATCTTTTGTAGTCCTCTAACCCTTGGAAGCTTTCTAACACATAAACACTTGATTCTAGTCTTTGATCTTTGTGTTTTCTTGGACTTGAGTGGAATGTTCTTAGAGAAGGGTTTTGAGCTCTCAATACTTGTAGAAGATGAAAAATGAAGTAAAAGAACCCAAGGCATCTATTTATACAAAAACTAAAATCAGCCCGTCGGGTACTATACGGACACTTATACGGTTCGTATAGTATTGTACGGCCCGCATAAGTGGCCGTGGTTCACCAACCAGAAAATTATCTCCCTGTTGGGAGTTATACGAACCCCTTATACGGATCGTATAAAGTTATACGGACCGTATAAGTGGTCGTATAACTCCATTTCTCTGAAATAGATTCGGTCGTTTCGTTCGATCTCCAATCCTTATGGAACCTTCTTGACACTTGTTTAGCACCTCATTAACAATCTAAGGGACATTATAAATCTTCTCCAAAACATCATTAAGTCATCATTAACTTGGTACTCATAAATCCTTTCCGATACATAACGTATACCTTGCCTTTTCTTGGCAACTTTCTTCTCTTACCTCGAATGTCTTTGAAATCTCAATTAGGATCATTAAATGCTATTTCTCACTTATCGAAACATCTTATACTTCGTGCCCTTCGTTAGTCTACTCACTGCACATTAATGAAAAATTTCCCGAGGTGTAACATTTTTCCCCCCTTAAGAACATTCGTCCTCGAATGTTAGGTTCTTGGGGATTCTATAAAAATTTTGCCAGAGTTTCCCCTGTAATATGGTACTACAATCCTGTCACAATAGCCCATAATAACGATGCCTCACAGGGCCACAACATAAAAGCAATAGAGTTTGGCCACACACGACCCAAATGCATAAAAAAAAAAGGAAGCATACATACCTCATGATCTTGATGTCTCATCTTGGATCTCTTCTAGGGGCTGAAATAAGTGCTGGTACTTAGATTTCATATTTTCTTCCACTTCCCATGTCATTTCCTCTCGGTTATTATTTCTCCACAAAACCTTGACTAAGGCCACTTCTTTGTTTCTAAGCCTCCGTACTTGCCTATCTAATATGGTAATGGGTACCTCTTCATAAGTCAACTTTTAAATCACTTGAACATCATTTGCGGCACGATCCTAGTAGGATCTCCAACACATTTTTGAAGCATCGAAACATGAAAAACTGGGTGAACTGACTCCAAATCAGGAGGTAGATCTAATTCATAAGCCACTTTGCCTACCTTGCGCACGATCTCATAAGGCCCAATGTATCGGGGACTTAACTTTCCCTTTTTGCCAAATCTCATAACACCCTTCATCGGCGACACCTTTAAGAATACCCAATCTTTAACTTGGAACTCTAAGTCCCTTCGACGATTATCCGCATAGGACTTTTGATGACTTTGGGCTTCTAATAGTCGACCTTGTATGAGCTTAACTTTTTCTATAGCCTGCTGGACCAAGTCTGGGCCTATCAATTTAATCTCTCTTGCTTCAAACCACCCAATTGGGGATCACTTTCGCCCATATAAAGCCTCATACGGTGCCATTTAGATGCTAGAATGATAACTATTTTTATAAGCAAATTCATTAAGTGATAAGTGATCATCCCAATTACCTCCAAAATCCATCATACATGCCCGTAGCATATCCTCGAGGGTCTGAATGGTACGCTCAGCTTGTCCATCAGTCTGCGGATGAAATGTCATGCTAAGGCTCACACCCAAACCCTCTTGGAAGGACTTCCAAAAATTAGCAGTAAAATGAGTTGCTCTATCAGAAATAATAGATACTGGAACACCGTGAAGTCGCACTATCTCTTTAACATAAAGCTTTGCATAGTCTTCTGTCACATATGTAGTTCTGACTGGAAAGAAATGAGCTGACTTTGTAAGTCTATCCACGATCACCCATATAGAGTCATACTTACGTCGAGAACGGGGTAAGCCTGTAATGAAGTCCATGTTAATTACTTCCCACTTCTAAGTTGGAATTTCTATAGCTTGCAACAATCCGCCCGGCTTTTGGTGTTCGATTTTCATCTGTTGACAGTTGGGCCATTGAGCTACGAATTCCGCTATATCTTTCTTCATCCCATTCCACCAATATATAGACTTAAGATCATGATACATTTTCGTTGCTCCGAGGTGGACAGAATAACGAGAGCAATGGGCTTCTCTCAATATTTAGTGGCGTAGTCTGCACACATCGGGGGACACATAATCTGCCTCGGCATCGGAGAACTTCATCTCCTGCAATCTCAAATGATGACTTCTCCTTCCGAGGGAGTGTATCTCTGTAATGCATTAGCATGGGATCTTCGTATTGTCGCTCTTTCACTTCCACTACTAGCGACGAGACTGCTGAATTATGAATGGTAGTTCCCCTGCTACCTGAGTCCACTACTCGAACTTCTAGGCTAGTTAACTGCTGGAGCGATCGAGCCATTTCTCTTTTCTCTGGTCGTACATCACACAAACTTCCCATGGATCTACGGCTAAGAGCATCAGCCACAACATTTGCCTTTTCGGGGTGATATAGGATATCAACTGTCACGACCCAACCCCGTAGGCCGTGACTAGTGCCCGAGCTGGGCACCCATACGCACTTACTAACCAAATTCGGCATACAAACAGCTCGTACATAAATCAGTATCAGACGTGGCTCCAAACTAACGCATACCAACATATACTGCACCGAAGCTGGTAAGGCTATCATAATATACATAACGTAGCAAAATATATATACACGCAGCCGACAAGGCTGCCACGGCGAATGGGATCGCCCAGAATATGTAACATACAAACACACACATGTACGAGAATAGGCCTAACCCACATATGTGTCTACGGACCTCTAATACGGAACAACGAGAATCGAGATGATGGGACGGGGCCCCGCCGTGCCACGAATAAGCATAATCATATACATCGGAAGAGTATATACCAAAATGTGGGCTCGGAACAAAGGGAGCACTCCAAGCTGTTGAAATGGGTGTCCTAAGGCGGCGGATCATCGAACTGTACGTCTGTACCTGCGGGCATGAAACGCAGCCCCCGAAGAAAGGGGGTCAGTACGGAATATGTACTGAGTATGTAAAGCATGAAATACAGTAGGCAGAGTCGTACTTGAAATAAGGAGTAGGGGACATGAATACAGTAACCAGAAACCACAAACTTACCTTCAAAACATAATTTATACATGTTCATATCATATCCCAATCAGACAATCATTCTGCACATGCGCATACATATAGCGTGTCCCGGCCCTCTAGCGAGAGACTCGGTAAGTAAGATCATATCATCGTCCCATACATACATACATATAGCGTGTCCCGGCCCTCTAGTGAGGGACTCGGTGTATAGCGTGTCTCGGCCCTCTAGTGAGGGACTCGGTGTATAGAATCATGTCATCATCATATCATCATATACATAGCGTGTCCCGGCCCTCTAGTGAGGGACTCGGTGTATAGAATCTTCATATCATCCTGTTACCACATATCATATCAGACTTCGTATCACATCATATTTCGGAATACACGTCATACTTCAGAATACAGCATAGTGCGCACGATAACATAACCGGCCGGGACTTGGCGACAAATGTAACAACAGAATGGACGAGCAGAATCATGAGTAACCAATTACAGTTTAAAACATGTTCAAAGACTCAGTAGGTTAATCAAAACGAACTATCATTTATAAGTCAAAACAGTAGTCAAATCAGATTTTTCTTCCAAACGTCACTCGGGAACATATCAACCCGAACTTCAGAAACCATAGTTATGTATCAAAATCATATGCGTGAGATCATTATCATAGACTAAAAAGGTAAGTAAACTGATCGCACTTGAATCGGGATCATACTCATATCATATTCTTCCAAAAGTCGTCAGAAATACATAAGGGAAGTCGCGGGACCCACGAGCGGGTGTCGACCCAAGTCGGGCCCGCCTATGGAAAGCATAGTTATCATACATCATGGAATCATTTTTGAGCATATCAAAGCGATCCGGTTCTGGCTGTGAAAGCTACGGACTTTCATAGTTTTAAAATCGTTTAAGAATAAAACTTTTTTTTTTTTTTAAAACAACCTTTTCATGCGACTTTTAAAGTTTTAGTCATACACAAGACACAAGATCTTTTGGAACAAACCAATCACATAGCATATCAAATCCAATCGTACCAAGGACATACGGTCCGTGTCTCGACCACATTAAGGATGCCAACGTCACGAAGCGAATATGAATCATAAACATGCTCGGATTTTTAAGAATAGAATTGCCCCCGGAGCTCATAACATATCATAACTTACTTGCGCCTAGGACATGCCAAAAGGAAGAAGGGTAAGCTTCACATACCTCGTACGCTCTCAACGTTAGCTCAAACTCAAGCTAAACTCAACCTACGCCTCGAGGCTCTCAAAGTCTACAAACAAGTCATAATATGCCAAACATTAGCTATGGACGTTTAGGCATTTAATTCCAAACTAACGCTAAATTCTACAGAAATTTGGGCAGCATTTCCCCTGTAAATAGGCCACCCCGAGAATTTAACTCGGCCAAAATCAACAACAACAACAACAACAACAACCAACCTAGCAACATCAATAATCGATCCGAAAGGCAATATAACATTAATAAGCCCCTTTTTCATCATTCAACAACTTTCAATATATTTGATTCGACGACTTACGTTCAAGCCAACATCAACGATTATACATTCAAATACCAATCCGAATCCATACTAACAACATTTAGAAACATTTCAAACAATTCGTACAATATTTCCAACAATCCAACAGGGCTCCAATTTGCCCGAAAACTGTCCCCAAACCCGAGAACACAACTATAACCCATTTCTAACTTCCGAATCATGATTTGTATCAACAATCCACACTACAACGATATCATTCTCATAAAGATACAAATTACATCAAATGCACAATAACCTTCAATTCAGCCCATACAATTACAACATCAATCTTGAGTCATTAAAAGCTCATTTCCAACATAGAATTCATTACGACAACCACTAAAACACTAAGCGACATTAATGCGTTCTTTGTCATATAATATGACCCATTTTAATAACACTACATATATACATATTGATGATTCTCATCCATTTCTTCACCCTACAATGATCATAACATGCTAAATAGACTTTAATTCATGGCTTCAATACAACACAACACACACACCTCACATGGCTATATACTACACACACCACCTTCACTCCAACATGCCATATTTCATGATTTCCATCCATTTTAACATACATACAACCTTTATAACACATAAAACATGATGAATTCTTACCTTTCTTCTTCAACTCCCCAAATAGACTAGGGTTTGCAATTGACACAACGGATGGTTGGATGACCCGAACAACACTTCCACGTTACTTAGGGACCTCAAATTAGTGGTTTTGCATCAAAGAAATATTTTTGGAATGGCTTGAATTGAACTTCAATTTTTTGGAGGTTGGCCGAGAGCCTCTTTCTTTTGTTCTTCAACTTCTCTTATTTTTTCTAAGTGTTTGAAATGGTAAAAGATGACTTAGTATTCATCCTTTGTGCTCTTATATAAGTTGCACAAGTGTCCTTGGCCCACACATGTGTTGGACCAATCAAAATTGTCCACAAATTGTGTGGGCCTTCCTCCAAGCCACACGGCCAAGGCAACAAAAATTGCATGATTTTCAAGTTCCCATTATTCCAATTTTGGTCCCAAATTTTTCTAATTGTTCCATACCAACAAATTCATGAACAACTTATGTCTCAAAACGAAATCGAAGGTCAAAAGTCCCGACTTTACATCCCGGAATGGTGGCGTCTCTAGCTTATCATAGTTAAACCGGATTGTCCCAATGAACAAAATATGGGATATAACATCATCATAATCCTTTAGCAATTCCAACCATCGTTGTTGCCGCAAATTCAACTCTTTTTGCTTGAAGATATACTGAAGGCTCTTATGATCTGTGTAAATATCTACATGAACACCATACAAGTAATGTCTCCACATCTTTAAGGCATGAATCACTGCAGCTAATTCAAGGTCATGGGCTGGATAATTTTTCTCATGTTTTCGTAATTGCGTTGAAGCATACGCAATCACCTTACCATGTTACATCAACACACAACCTAGCCCAATGCCTGAAGCATCACAATAAATAACATAACCTTCCAATCCCTCTGGAAGTGTCAGGACTAGGGCAGCAGTCAATCAATCTTTTAGCTCTTAGAAACTACATTCAGAAGCATCTGTCCATTGAAACTTTCTTGATTTCTCGGTCGGCTTTGTGAGTGGTGCGAAATAGAATAAAAACCTTCAACAAATCTCCCAGTAATATCTGCTAAGCCCAAAAAGATACGAACCTCTGTAAGAGTTCTGGGCCTTGGCCAAGTCTTCACGGCCTCAATCTTTTGGCTATCTACCCAAATACCATCGGCTGAAACAATGTGCCCCAAAAATGTCACTGAGTTCAACCAAAACTCACACTTAGAAAATTTTGCAAACAACTCTCGAGTTTGAAGAACTCTAAGGACAGTACGCAAATGATACGCATGTTCTGCCTCGGATCTAGAATACACCAAGATATCATCTATGAATACAATCAAAAATAAATCTAGGAAGGTCCTGAACACATCGTTCCTCAAATCCATAAATACTGTTAGTGCATTAGTTAGTCCAAATGAGATCACCCGGAACTCAAAATGGCCATATCTTGTTCTGAAGGCTGTCTTAGGGATATCTTTCTCCCTAACTCTCACTTGATGATACCCGGATCTCAAATCTATCTTCGAAAATCATTTGGTGCCTTGTAATTGGTCAAACAAGTCATCAATCCTTGAAGAGGATATTTATTCTTAATCATCACCTTATTCAGTTGCCGATAGTTGATGCACATTCTGAAGGAGCCATCTTTCTTTCGGACAAACAATACGGGTGCTCCCTATGGGGATGAACTAGGCCTAATAAAGCCTTTCTCAAGCAAGTCTTTCAATTGCTCCTTCAACTCTTTCAACTCTGCGGGAGCTATTCTATAAGGTGAAATGGATATAGGCTTGGTGTTTGGCAACACATCAATAGCAAAATCAATCTCCCGCTCGGGAGGGAGGCCGGGAAGCTCTTCCGGGAATACATCCGGAAATTCATTCACCACGGGGACTGACTGAAGAGTTGGCGGTTCAGCTTCTACATCTTGAACCCGAACTAGGTGATAAATGCAACCTTTTGTGATCATTTTCCTTGCCTTGAGATAGGAAATAAACCTACCTTTTGGTGACGCAGTATTTCCTTTCCATTCTAAAACTGGTTCTCTCAGAAATTGGAAACGAACTGTTTTCATTCTACAATCAACATTGGCGTAGCAAGAAGCCAACCAATCCATGCCCATAATAACATCAAAATCCACCATTTTTAACTCATGTAAGTCAACCATAGTATGATGGTCACAAATCACAACTATACAACTTCTATATACTCGGCTAGCTATTACCGATTCAGTAACGGGTGTAGACACCTCAAAAGGTTTGATCGACTCCGGTTTGACTCTAAACCTATCACACCCTAATTTCCGATAGGGCATGATGGGCACCCGACCCTTACTTAGGGCCGAGCGAACCCGCTGACTCTCGCAATACTCATAAACATGCTGGCCCTTAAATCATGACATAAGTACATAATGAAAATTTTTCGAAAAACAAACATGATGTTCATCTTTTTCAAATCAAATAAAATCTGCAATCGTATGAAATCTGTAATATAATGCACAACAATACATCGGCTTATATAGCCGCTTGCAAAACAAATCAGAACCTAATGGATAATGATATACCGGCCCACATAGCCGCGTACAAACTGACATATCATACACTCGACTCTGTCTGCAAAGTCTCTAACATGACCCAAAATACCACAACTCTAACATTCTGACTCGGCAGCACTCCGGGAGAAAATGGAGCTTGCCAATCCCGCTGGAACATCTTCTACTCATCTGTATATACCTGCGCGGCATGAAACGCAGCCCCCGAAGAAAGGGGGTCGATTTAAATATGTACTGAGCATGTAAAGCATGGCATACAGAAAACGAGGTCATAACCGAAGTAAGGAGTATAGAAAGTGGGCATAATAACCAGAATACCAAAATGCTTGCATCTAAAACACAAATCTTACATCAGAGGTACAGAAGACAAATATAATAATCAGAATGCCAAAATGCTTACTCCTGAAATACAAATCATGCGTATCAACGTCATGTATCATATCCGGCCCATAAGGGAACTGAGTGACATAAGCGAATAATCATCATGTTCATACCGTAATACATCATAATATCATAACTTACCATATGAGATGACATTAACCGATGTGGGATTCGCCTAAACCAATGTGGGATTTGCCTAAACCAGTGTGGGATTTGCCTAAACCAATGTGGGATTTGCCTAAACCAATGTGGAATCTTGCCTCATCATTGGGTTTGCCCCACCACTGGGTTTGCCCCACCATTGGGTTTGCCCCACCACCGGCTCTGATGCCAACAGATCACACTCCAGAATACATATGTACATCATATAACGTGTCCCGGCACTCCAGTAAGGGACTCGGTAAATAGAATCATCATATCATCATATATTATATCATCATATCATATCATATATCATATCATATATCACATCATATATCACACGCGGTCCATAATGGGACCCGGCGGACAGAACGTGGTCGCCACTCCATCTTTGGCGCCACAACACATCATACTTTGAAATATTGTATACCTCCGAACACATCATACTCCGTATCACATCATACTTCGAAAACACATCATACTTCGGAATATAGCATAGTGCGCACGATAACATACCGGCCCGGGACTCGGCGAAAGAGGTAATAACAGAATGCACGAGCAGAATCGTGGGAAATCATATGCAATGCAAAACACTTACAAAGACACAATAGGATAATCAAACGAACTGTTAGTTCAAAACCGAAACAATAGTCAAATCAGGTTTTCTTCCGAATATCACTCGGGAACATATCAAACCGAACTTCAGAAACCATAGTCACGTATCAAAATCACATGCATAAAAATCCTCATTTCAGACTCAACAGATAAATAAGTAATCATACTCGGGGGTCGGAATCATAGCCACATTAAGTTCTTTCAAAAATAGGTCATTAGAACCAAACATAGAAAAGTCTCGGGGGCCCACGGACAAGCATCAAACCAATCCGAGTCCGCCTATGAAAATTAAAGTCATTATACGTTATGGAATCATTTACGAGCATATCAAGCAATCCGGTTCTGTCTATGAAAGTTACGGACATTTTTAGATATAGGATCCTTTAGGAACAAAACCGTTTATATAACATTTTGAATCCAATCATATCAAGGACATACGGACCATAGCTTGACCATATTAAGGATGCCAACATCAAGAAGCAAATATAAATCATAAACATGCTCGGCACTTAAGAATGGAGTTACCCCAAGGCACAAATCGTGTCATATCTTACTTTCGTCTAAGACATGCCAAAAGAAGGAAAGGGTAAGCTTTACATACCTGTCGTAGATTAATCGTAACCAAGCTTGCTTCATCGCTCCTTTAGCCTATTTAATATGAAAGCAACACTATTGTTAATAAACTACGACTTCCCTAACTTATAAATCTATAACCAATCACTTATGGGGATCACTTCTTAGTTCATACTTCTTGATTAGTATTTTGATTAACTAAGAACTTAACGAAAATCGACAGCATTTCCTCTATATAACTCGCCTAGCCCGAACTTCCAATCAATCTCTGATTATCACAACAATACCAACAACAATGATAACAAAAATAATCATATCAAATCTTTAAATTCCAGCCCATAAACAACTTAATCAACCACCAATAACCTGCACGACAATAACCACATCGGCAGTAGCAACAACAACACGACAACATATTTACAATGTCCCAACTAACAAAACCATCAACGGCGACTACAATCTTCATTAATCCTTTTTGAACTTAAATCATCATCACATAAAAGTATATACCAAAACAGTCCAATATACGCTCGTATGCAATATTTTTATACATTTTTCTTCATTCAAATTCGTGAGGCATAGCGCCACATTATTATGCTCCAAGGCAGCCACATTACAATATTCATCAAATCTAAATCACAAGTTTAAATTTTCTCTTCCATAATTTCCATCCCCAATTAGTCGACTAGGGACTACACAAGCTTAAAACAAGGCAAAAATGGAATGGAACCTTACCTTAAAAATTAAAACAAGTTGTTGCATATATGCTCTTGTAAGAGGGGAATTCATTGTCACCATGGATCCTTAATTATCCAAGCTTTATTTATCTTAAACGTTGCTGCTTTCACTCCTCAAAATGTTGTGTAAAACGTTTCTCTTAACCTCCCCAAGAAAAGTATTCTTGACCTCTTAATAACTATCACTTTAAGGTACAAATTGTCCTTGGCAGCAGCAATTTCGTCCATGGCTGCTCATTCACCTTTTGCTGCTGCCCTTGTTTAATGTTTAAGGGACAATTGATTTCATTCACAATGAAAATCCAAAGGCTCCATACGTGTCTATTACATGAAATGTTGTAGCAACAGCCCATACGTGTCTTTCTTGCACACAATGTGCAATTGACTCACCAATTTTAATTTAGCTACTGCCACTTGGCACTCCCACATAGGTTATGCCCCCATAATATTTATTCAATGATCTTAATTAATTTCTTGATCTCAATTCACTTTAATAACAATTTTTTTTTTTGCACTTCATATACTCATTGCCATGATTATGTGATATAGCGCTAGTCCATAGTCCCTTTTGGTACACATAAAATATTATTCTCGATCACCGCGGTCACACTTGTTAAGTCCTAAATTATTTCGGGACCTCAAACTTTTTATACACCGAGCCCTCAATTTTCGTCCTTGAATATGATCGAATTCTCCGGGCTCGGGTAATTTTGCTCATATTGGACGATTAAATTTTTCTAGTCCAAAAATACGGGATATTATAGCTTGGATCATATTCCATTCAAATACATTTCGAGCCTCGACGAAACTCATTTTCTTCGATTGGTTTAACTTCAAATCCTTACGATTCGTGTGTACCATCACTTTAACCACCTATAAGCTTGGGGGATAACCTCGTGTCCGTTAGTAGTGTCATTTAACTCGCACGCTCCGACGTACGAAAATACGGGATGTAACAAAATCGACCCACAATATACGGAGTAACATATGACAATGTGGAGCCCGGATCTATTAAAGCATATACATCATGAGAAAATACCGATAATATACCTGTGATAACATCAGGAGAAGACTCAAGATCTTGGCGTCCATCCAAAGCATAAATACGGTGCTGAGGACCGCTAGAACTGGGGACTTTCCCTCTGCTTCTACCATGGCCGATCAGCACATGTGAACTTGGCCCCATAGGGCGTATAGATGATGAAGATCCAGCTACCGACCCTGAAGGCCGGGTCCTATCTGCCACCAGTTGAGGGGCAATCACGCATAATATAGCCTGGCTGACAACATGAATAGCAAACCTCTGAACCCAGTCGGCACTGGCCCTAATGTAACTTCCCACACTGGGAACATCGTGGCGTGGGTGGCCTCGCCTGACCCGAATCACCTCTGAGCTGCGAACCGAAAAAACTCTGACCCGGTCCGGAATGAGTAGAACTATCAAATCTCTGGCCTGAAAATCGTGGAGGCGCACCAGTCATAGAATGACCTGAACGCCTAGAAAACTGCTGTCGGTGCCCACCTCTGAACTCACTCATCGGACCCAAAGATCTGGCCCTCTTGTTATACCCTCTATCATGCTCACGCTCACTTCTTTGTTGTTGTTGGCTTTCTTCTAAATTCTGGGCATGGGCCTGAATGCGTGAAATATCCATGTTGTCCTGAAGGGACGCAGTCAAGCACCTATCCATCAAATGTAGTCGTAGGCCTTTCACAAATCGGTGCACTCGATCACCCATATCTGCTACCATAGCCGAAGCATACCTAGCTAAAGAATTGAAGCAGAGACTATACTCTAGAGCACTCATACTTCCTTGCTACAAATTTAAAAACTTATCGCCTCTAGCTCGCCGAACTTCTGGAGGCAGGTAATGTCGGAGGAAAGCATCTACAAATTCTTGCCATACCGGGGGAGGTGCATTGGCTCCCCGTGAAGCCATTAAAATCGTGTACCAATGAACCGTAACATCCCTCAGTCTATAGGATGCTAACTCCACCGATTCAGTGTCCGAAGCATGTATCAACCGCAGTGTCCTCAACATTCCATTAATAAAATTCTGAGGGTCCTCATCCGGCTTTGATCCAAAGAATTCCAGAGGGTTCAAGCTAATAAAATCACGGGCCCTTGAACTAATAGCCCTATCACCTTGCCACATCCCCGCCGGGTCCGGGCGGAACCAATTGAGTAAGCAAATGAATGGCCTCTTTTACATCTTGGCCTGAAGCATCTGGTGGAGGAGCCGGAGGTGCTGGAGATAGGGCTGAGGCTGCCTCACACTCCTTAGAAATAGGCATTGAATGAGAGGATTAAGATTGAGCCGCATTCTGGGACTTACTTTCCTCGACAACTGTTGGCGGTGCTCTTTCAGCCCGCTTTTCTACCACTGTCTTTCACTTTTGGACTGCCGTAGCCTTTCTCTTTACAGGCATCTCTGAAATACATAACACACGGTTAAGGAAAAGAAGTTCTTATATCATAGCTCTATCGCACGATCTTATGAAGAAAGAAGGTCATTCATTCCTAAAATGCCCGCAGCCTCTTATTTATAAGTGTGGCGCGCAACATACCCATAACCAAGACTCTACTGGACACGGATCGTAGACACACCCTAGGACAGAACTGCTCTGATACCACTTTTGTCATGACCCAACCGGAGGGCCGCGACGGGCACCCGGTACTAACCCACCTGGGCACCTCTTATCATACTTTCACATTTACATCTAGGTGAGCCACATAGCTAATTCATACTTTTCATCCATTATTCATACTAATCTCATCGGGCAACGATACATATATATATCACCATCAATAACAATGCCCATATCAATGTACATAAGCTGATGAGGCTAACAAAATGATATCCAAAATATAGGCCGACAAGGCCAAACACATCTAACCATATACACATGTCTACGAGCCTCTAAGGAGAGTATGTCATATCATATAGGCGGGACAGGACCCCGCCATGCCCATAAGTATGTACACAAAAGAATGAATACCAAAAGTGTAGCTCCGAATGAAATCGAGCTCCGCTATGTAGTCCCTGAGTAATAAAGCTATGGATCAAGCCTGTCTCCCTGGCCACCTGCGGGCATGACGCAGCGTCCACAAACAAAAGGACGTCAGTACGAAGAATGTACTGAGTATGTAAAACATGATCAACATCATTATGAAAGCATAATAGATAACATGAGAAATAGCATAATATGGGAGGTAATATAATCATTGTCATACACACTTACTTACTTTTCATAGGGGCTTTCCATTTCTAATGCGTGATTGTGTACATACATCCGTATCCGTATCCGTATCCATACTCATTTACATTTCCTATCCATAATCATATTCATAGCATATTCGTATTCATATTCATATTCATATTATATACATAGCATATTCGTATTCATATTCATATTATATACATAGCATATTCGTATTCATATTCATATTATAGACATAGCATACCCGACCGTGAAGGTTCGGTATTTCACATACCCGGCCATGGTAAGCTTGGTGATTATACATACTTGGCCCTACCAAGGCTCAGGGTTATCCGTACCCAACTGCAGTGGCGTGCGCGCGATACATAACACACCCGGCCCTATAAGCTCTGTGTTACAAAATAATCATACATAGACACATATACGTAGGAGCTCATAAGCATCTTTAGCGTCATTACTATCGTCGTTCATTACATCATCCCTAGAGGATTACTCATCATATAAGGAATTTAGTACAACCGTAACATATCGAGAATCATGAGCTTAGTAGCTTTTAAAGATAGAATCATTTGGAGGACATCATAGGCTCATAGAAGAATAGATATTTGGCCAAGGAACCATGCCTTATGAAAGAAGGGTTAGCCTTACATACCTTTTCGTTCAACTATTCTATCGCTTGAACGTTCTACTTCAATGCTCACGTTTCTACCTTCATTAAAGTTATACTAACATTAGAAAATCGATAGCTTAGCATACTTGACTAAAGCTAGAGAAAATTGGGCAGCATCTCCTTTGTTTATACAACTTCCTCCATATCATACATCAACTCCCAAACATCTATAATATCATTCATAACATCATAACAATAGTCTTTATTCACCTACATTATCCACATTCCTCAATTCACTTCAAGTCATCCATATCCATGGTCATAGTACACTATTACGTCCGTTCATATGAAACATTTATCCCATAGTCCTAATATCATTTATAGCATAATCATAATCACAACATATCAAGAATCATAACTCAATCCAGACTACTACTCACAAATATCACTATTCTCACATTCAAGGCCCATTTTCTATATTCTTCTACAATCCATGTCTTTCAATGTCTCAATACTTTAAACAACATGAAAATACCATAAAACTTACCTTAGATGGTGTAGGAATGAACCTTGTGTGGAAATACTTCACTTGAACCAAAACCCTAGTTCACCTCCAATGGAATCTTTTGTAGTCCTCTAACCCTTGGAAGCTTTCTAACACATAAACACTTGATTCTAGTCTTTGATCTTTGTGTTTTCTTGGACTTGAGTGGAATGTTCTTAGAGAAGGGTTTTGAGCTCTCAATACTTGTAGAAGATGAAAAAATGAAGTAAAAGAACCCAAGCCATCTATTTATACAAAAACTAAAAATCAACCCGTCGGGTACTATATGGACACTTATACGGTCCGTATAGTATTGTACGGCCCGTATAAGTGGTCGTGGTTCACCAAAAAAATAATCATCTCCCTGCTGGGAGTTATACGGACCCCTTATACGGACCATATAATGTTATACGGACCGTATAAGTGGTCGTGTAACTCCATTTCTCTGAAATGAATTCTGTCGTTTCGTTCGATCTCCAATCCTTATGGAACCTTCTTGACACCTGTTTAGCACCTCATTAACAATCTAAGGAATGTTATATCTCTTCTCCAAAATATCATTAATTCATCATTAACTTGGTACTCGTAAATCTTTTCCGATACATAACGTATACCTTGCCTTTTCTTGGCAACTTTCTTCTCTTACCTCGAATGTCTTTGAAATCTCAATTAGAATCATCAAATGCTATTTCTCACTTATCGAAACATCTTATACTTCGTGCCCTTCGTTAGTCTACTCACTGCGCATTGACGGAAAAATTCCCGAGGTGTAACAATGTAATATGAATGCATGTGCGATGTAATGCAATGCAATGCACTGGCCAACTGTCTCATATTGTACACACATGCTACGGATGGAATACCTCCACGTCTCAATAGTCATGACCTATGAGGGACTCGTGAAGTTTATTTAACACTCTCACGATCCTGGCAAAGACCTCGGACATCGGACACTCTCACGATCCCGACAAAGACCTCGGGCATCGGACACTTATCTCTCTTTTATGCTATCGGGCAAAGACCTTGGAGGCTGCACTCTCTCACTTATCATCATTTCCAATCACGGTTCATAATAATTTATCATATGCAATAAGCATGTATGCAATGCATGATATCAATTACACTTCTCATAAAGTACACTTCACAATTTCAAGCCATTTTCATTATCCTTCCATTTCTGATGATAAGTGAGATATCAAGAGAGAGATGAATGAAAATACAAGTCACAAACATAGCAAATATGGTGACAAGCCCACATAACACCTTATGGAACCAACTAAATTGGATTTCACTTCCACACCCCTAGCCATTCCGCACAAAGCCACAAATGGCTACTATATCAAGTATGTCTAAAGAATCAAGGATGTTTCCTTCTCAATTATCATCATCAACACCAATCACAGGTAATATCAATGTATCATGGAAATGAGGATGAATGTCAAATTCAAGTGTAAATCATAATCAAATCCCAATCGTGCCACACATGGACACATATCACAATATCAATATCAAGTCAAGTCCTTTCCTCTATCCAAGATAATGTCAAGATAAGTGAGAGACAACCGTATCCGAATCACAATATGGCAACTAAGTACAAGCCCAATATCACACATATGGCAACAAGCCAATAAATCAGAAAGAGCTAACAAGCCCACAATTCAGTCAACAATACCAAACCTAAGTACTCTATCCCAACTTCATACCCGAAGGCGTAACATGCTTTATCCTACCGTAACTAACTCTACGTATGATTCGCTAACCGAAGTCTAATCAGAAGGTAAGCGGTAACCTACCTCGCTGCCTAGCTGGAGCCACGAACAATCAAATCTGAGCCTTGCCCTTCCGAAGAGCCTCCAAGTACTCACAGTCTAGCTATTATTGAATTCTAAGTTAGAAATGAGAAACAACAGTACCCATATTGCTATACATTCGTTCGAATCAAAATCAAATTTGTAAAAAGGGAGGAAACGGGCCCATAAGGGTAAAATAGGTATTTCAAAGATGGAATAGGTAACCCAACATTCTAGAAGTTCAATTCTACTCCCCAATTGCTACATTAGCTCAAGTATTGATCAATTTCATCATTCAAAGAAAAACCCCTAATTTGGGTATAAATTCTAACTTTCAATCTTTCAATATCTCAACTAGAAAGGAAGATTCAAGCCTATTGGTTACTAACTCATGATACTCCATGCTTAGATTTGTCAAATCCATTAACAAATCTCATATTGGAAGACTAAATATCACATAATAAATTAAATGTCAAAACCCATCCTCTTCCTTAAGTTATCTAGATTTTCTACCATAGATTCATACTTAAGAAAGGTAAATAAAGGAAATCAAGGATAGAGAACTTACCCCCAAGAATAATCCACTTAGGATAAATAATATTTCGAATGGAAAATGAAAGGGTTTCACTAAGCATTAAATAGAATCTGTTTATGTGCTTTCCACTGTAGCAGCAAGGGATCCCCTATAGCGGATATGTCACCTCAATCCACTGAACGCTACAGCACACCTGCTCCAATGGAGCTCCATCTGCGAACCCGGCCTAGCCAAGACAGGTCCATTGTGGTGCACGATAGCTCGCCCCAGCGAGACATCAGACATCAGCCAATTGCTGGTTCTTCACCAACTTCTTCCCAAAACCCGACAATTTTGTGAGACCTCCCAGATTCAAACCAGACATGTAAACATACCTAAAAACATGCTACGGACTCACTCGTGGTCTCAGAAGTCCTAACGGAGGTCTATTTGACCCGTCAACTTCCCATTGCCAAAAACCAACTTTTCAACCAATAACCCAAAACTCGGGAGCCGAACTGAACATCCCACCAATTCATAATCGACTACGAACCTCTCAAAATTGATGGATTATTAGAAAAGATCTGTTTGCCCAAATGTCAACTATCGGTCAACCGCTTTTCACTTTAAGGCTCTATTTATCATAAGTCATCATAGATCTCGCCAGATTACTGCGGGAACTATGCCACCCATCCCTGCAGGATAAAATCGTACTAATAGGGCTTGGGGAAGGGTTAACGGGGATAAATGGGTCGAAAGCACTATAATGATCAAATGGGTCGTTACAGATTTTGACCTGTAAGGATGGACAACATAGTTCCCAATGTAATCAAGCGAGTTCTGTTGTGACTTATGAGAATTAAAACCTTAAAGTGAAAAAAAAGTTGACCGATAGTTGACTTTTGGCCAAATGAACCTTTTTCAGAAATCCATCAATTCCGTGAGGTTTGAAAGGACAATTATGACTTGGTGGGATGTTTAGTTCGGTTCCCGAGGCACTCAGGAGCATTTTGGGCTATTGGTTGGAAAATTGATTTTTTGCTGTTGGGTTGACCCGGTCAAATTGACCTACAGTATGAATTCTGAGATTACGAGTGAGTCCATAGCGCGTTTTTATGTATGTGTCCATATCCATTTTGTATCTGGGAGGTCTCGGGTGATTGTCGGGATTTGGGAAGTACTTGGTAAAAACTAGAAATTACTTGTTTCTAATGTCTCGCCCCAGTGAGATTGGGATCACGCCAGCGGACCCAGCGGATGGTATACCACTGAGGCTAATGCGTGGTAGCAGGGCTTCTTCTGTTACATCCCGTATTTTGTACCCTCGGGTAAGTCAAGGCGAGTGACACAAGTTGCGTACGGAAAATTGTAAAGTGGGAATATTAAGAAAGGCCGTGGGTAAAAAGGTAAATTTGCATAATGACTCATGGAAATATGGAGAAAGGCTAAGGGCAAATTTGGAACCAAGGGAAATATTTTTCATGAAATTGAAGAAATCTCCTAGAATTTTCAAGAAAGGGGCCATCTTTGCCGTAGGCCCCCACTTGCAAAACATGGCCAAATGAAATTAAGCCAAGTTAGGGGCCAATATGGTTAATTATGATTGGAAGGGGCTAAGCATATATAAGTGGAAAGATGACTTGGTCATCTTATAATTCTCTAGAAAACTCAAGAAAGAAGAACAAAAAAAAAAAAAGGGAGAGATTGAAGGCCATTCGGCCAAGAGAAATTCCAAGAAAAAAGTTGCAAAAATTTTTACAAAAATCATTTCTTACCAATTCAAGGGTCCCTAGCAAGGTGGAGTTGTTGTGGAAGCAAGAAAAACTCATAAGCATACAAGTTGTCAATTGTAGTCAAGTGAAAAGTTGAGGAAAAAAAGGGTAAGGTTTAACTCTTTTCTTATATGTTATGAATGGTTGAGTATGTCACAGTGTGCATGAAAATGATGAAATTCATGTGATGGAGTGTGTGTGGGTGAGGCCGTGTGTGTGTGTGTATGTGTGTATGTGTTATGTTGTGTTGTGTTGTCATGTTGGTTGTTGTAATGTATGAAAAACATGCATAGCAGGGTTGGCCGAATGGTGTAGGTTATGGTAAGGTGTGATGAATTGATTTTATTTAGAATGGAAATTGTTGTTATGGTAGGTTCTATGATTTTAGAGTAAAGATTTAATGGTTTGGAGGAATGAAAATTGGGTTGTTGTGATTGAATTTGAAAGAAGGAAAAAAATGTTGTTGTTGTTTCATAAATTGGAAGATGTGGGTAAGTAGTATGTTGATGGTATTGTTGGAATATTATGTGAATTATATTGTATTGAGTTATATTGAATTGTATGGAATTGAATTGAGTTGCTTTAGAAAAGAATTGAATTGAGTTGAATAAAATATAAGTGGTTTGTTGGAGATGAATTAGTAAGTAGAAAATGCGTTGGAATGGTCTCGTTGATATATGAGAATTTTGGATTGAATATGGAAATTGACGGAATTGTTGAAAATTGGATATATAGTTTGAAATGCTCTTGGTTTATGTTTGAATGACCTTAAATTAGTATGTGAATATGAACATATTGATATTGGATTGTAAGTGTAAAGTTAGATTTGGAGTTGTTGGGTTATTTGGAAAATAAGACTATTTGCGCTAGAATGCGTTTTAGTCGATTGTTGATGTTGCTTATATTGTTGTTGGTATTGTTGGTTGATAGTTTGGTCGGGTTTGAATTCCGATTGTTGTTGAAGTAAAATTGGCCAAGTTGAACTTGGTGGAATGGAATATTTACGGAGGAAGTGCGCACTTTGAAATTTTCGTAGCCAAGTATTATTTTAAGAATTCAACTCTAAAGGCACTAATCATGTTTGGTAAACATGACCAATTTGTAGATTTTTGGCGAACTTGGAGCTTGAGTTTGGAGACGTGGATAAGGCGTAAAAGGTATGTGAAGCCTACCTCTCCTTCATTTGGCATGTCCTAGTTAGTATAGGTCAAAATCCGACCCCTTTGGGAAAAGTCCTACCCCCCGGAAAAAAACCTAAAAATTTAAACAC
>NW_026727825.1:0-70454 GCF_029784015.1 Lycium ferocissimum | reverse complement strand
CGGGTTAACTATGAAAAGTTAGGGTTAAGACCATTCCGGGATACGAAGTCGAGACGTGTGATCTTCGATTTTGTCATAAGACCTAAGTGTGTATGATTTTATTGACATGGATCATTTAAGAAAAAAAATTGGGACCAAGATGGAATATTTGAAAGTGGCTAATTATTGAAAAAATGGAGGGAGTAAAACAAGGCCATGTGGCCGGCCACCTTAGGAGTGGGCCATGGCCACATGGTTGTCCATTAAGTGTAATAAAAAGATGACAAGGTCATCTTTTCCCTTCACTTTCATCCCCTTAGAAAAATCAAGAACATTGGAGAAAAAAAGAAACCACCCATTCGGCCAAAGGAGAGAAATTTCAAGACCAAGATTAAGCCATCCCAAAATTATTTCTCCTAAGCAAATCTACTAATTTGAGGGTGCTTAGTAACGTGGAGGTGTTGTTTCAAGCGTTGGATTGTTCGTTTTCATCTTGGCCAACTTTGGACAAGTTGAGGATTTTGTGAAGAAAGGTAAGTTTAATCTTGTTTTTATGAGTTATGAAAGGTTTATGTGTGTTGTTGTATGTTGATATGGATGGAATTCATGGAAATTTCCGTGTTTGAAGTTGAGCCATGTAGGGTACTTGGCCGTGCAAGTGTGTGTGTGTGTGTTAAAGTTGGTGCATGAGTTTTATGTAGCATGTTTGGTTATTGTAGAGTGTTGAAACAAATGAAAATCATTAATATGTATGTATGTGAGGTTGGCCGAATATGGCCTCTTGTGTATGTCAAGAAATGAATTAAGTTTTCTTGGAATTTTGGTTGTTGTTGTTATGAGGATTCTATGTTGGAAATAAGAGTTTAATGATTCGAATTGGTATTGTAAGTGTGTGGGCTGTTTTGGAAGATTTTGTGTGTTTAGTGTGATTTTTATATTTATGGAAATGGCATGGTTAGAGTATGAATTGTTGGAGCAAATCATGATTTGAAACCGAGAAATGTGTTAGAGTTGAGGTTCTCGGGTTTGGGGACCATTTCGGGTGGATTGGAGTATTTGTTGGTGTTGTTGTGCTGTTGAATTTGGCCGAGTTGAATTCTCGGGGTTGGTCTATTTATAAAGGAAGTGCTGCCCAAATTTCCGTAGGATTATGTGTTAGTTGGAAATGAACTTCTAAATGCTTGGTTGACGTTGGTATTTATTGATGTTATGTAGATCTTGGAGAATTCGAGATATAGATTTGATTTGGATTAGCGTTGTGTGCGAGCGAGGTATGTAAAGCTTAACTCTTCTTTCTTTTGGCATGTCTTAGTTGAATATAGGCTACGACACTAGCCTCGAGGAAATTCCATTCTCACAATCCGAGCATGTCTATGATTCGCGTTTGTCTTTGGTACTCGTATGTTGATGTGGGAAAATATTGGTTTTGATGTTGTTGGAAAAAATTGATTTTAAAGTTGCATAAAAATTTGGTTTTCAAAAGAGCTTTATTCTTAAACGATGTTGAAACTACGGACGCTCATAACTTTCGACTAAGGGCTCGGATTGCCTCGATATCGTCGTGGGAGGTTGTATGACGTGTGATGAGTATGATTTCCATAGGCGGGCCCGGCTCGGGTTGACGCTCTTCCGTGGGTCCCGCGACCTTCTTTTGCACTTTTTCTCGATGACGTTTGAGAGAGTTTGGTATGACGATTTTTCCCGATCCCCAAGTATGGTTATTTTACTTACTTTTTTGAACCTATGATAACGATTTTATGCATACGGTTACTCACGACTCGCTCGCGCGGTTTGTTGGTACCTCGTCGCCGGTTCCCGGCCGGTTATGTTGTCGTGCGCACCATGATACATTCCGGCGTTATCCGTGTTACGGTTCCCGAGACCTCGCCATGGTGGCCGGGTTCCGTTTATGAAGTTATCGCTCGTGATATGGCTTATGATGTGTTGTGATGATGTGTTGCGTTCGGGGTTGTACGGAGATTTGAAACCTTCGGTGTTATGCCGTGTTATGGCGCCATCGACAAAGCGGGCGACCATATTTTCTCGTGCCCTTGCATGCTTTCTATTTTGAAAATAAACATTTGGCATTTGGAAATATACTTACTTTCGGTACTCCGTTTCGAGTGTGACCCGATTTATTCCGTATTTTCTCGCTTTGCATACTCGCACATATTCCGTACCGACCCCTTTCTTCGGGGGGTCGCGTTTCATGCCCGCACGTACGACCGCTTGCGACCCGCCTAGGAGACCTATCCTGTCGTGTTGGAGTGCTCCTTTTATCCCGAGCCTATATCTTGGTATATACTCGTTCGTTGCATATATGTGTGTGTGTCGTGGGCACGGCGGGGCCCCGTCCCGTCATATGACTCTCGTTGGTTTGTTTAGAGGCCCGTAGATGTATATGTGGGTTGTGTGCCTACCCCCTGTGTGTGTTTGTATATTATATGTTCTCCGGGGCCGACGTGTACCATCGCTAGCCTTGTCGGCTTTCGATATATATGTGTTTGAGTTTGAGATGTGTTTGAGATAGCGTTTGATATTTGTATACGCGTCAGCCGTGTGTGTTCGGAGTTTGATGAATGCGTTTGGGTGCCCAACTCGGGCACTAGTCACGGCTACGGTTGGGTCGTGACAATAGTGTAACGCCATCACCGCACATATACATACACACATACTATATACCCGTCGTCATACATTTTATAGATATCTTATAGGCTAGCATCAACATACGTGTCATAGATTTGCAACTATTAATGTCTTATAAGCATATCATGGCCCTATCACGATTTAGTGTCATTACATACACATATACATGCATATCTCATCACATCATATATTAGAACCCATAAGCATCTATGGTTATGTCGGGGTGACGTAAGGTCGTGGAACCCCGATTACGTTATGGAGTAATGTCAGATTATCGTATCTCACCTTGAAGGGACTGACATTTTTAAGGCGAGTGTTCACGAGGAAATCATTCTTAGAGTCGTCGACTTCATGGCGTCATTTCTCACTCTAGGACTCTTTAGATTTAACTTATCATCGTCACTTACCGTGCCCGTGTCTTACCTCTCTCTCTTATCTTATATATGTGTAGCTCCCTATAGTCGTAGACTCATCATCATTACCATCGTGCTAATAATGTATATCTTTCATCTTTCTCTCGTATGGTTGTTTATAACATAGGCTCTTAGTCCTTCAGAATCTAGGAGAGTCGTGGAGACGGAGGAAAGTCATGCCTTGAAAGGAAAGGGACTACTCATCATAAGGTAGGTTTACCAACGAGGATTAATAGCGAGGAGGCATATGAAGGACATTAACCTTATAGAAATCTTGTATCATAATATTAGGACTTCTAGACTCGGCTCATTATCACATTCCTGTCATTCTCTTCATTCTATCTCATATATGAGCTCTTTATAGCGCAAGCCTCATCATTCCCCTGCACATACGTACATAGAGAAATCATAGGAAGATAGGAGGATTCATACCATAGATCATGCCTTAGAAAGGAAGGTTGAGCCTCACATACCTTTGTCGTTTAACTATGCGATTGCTTGCTCGTTCTCCTTTAATGCACTCGTCTATACCTTCAAGAGAATTCGTATCGACGTTAGCTATGAAATCGTGAAAACGTGCTCTCTAAAGCTATAGAAATTTGGGCAGCATCTCCTTTGTTTATACTACTTTTCGCCATATTCCATATCAACGCCCAACATCCATAATAATCACTACAATAACATTAACAATAATCGTAGTTCATTCGCATGATTCACATTCCATAATTTCACCTCAATTTCCCATAATTATGACTAAAAATTCATCATCGTATTCTTTCGTATCCAATGCTCATTTCATGTTCTATAGGTCATTTATAACACATTTATATCATCAACATATTCATTTCCATGATTCAATCCACTACTAATCACTAATGACAATATTTATCCATTTAATGACCCATTTGTTGTGCTCTTCTACCTTCCATGAATCTTAACTCGATAATACTTCAAATAGCATGTAAAGTTCATGAAACTTACCTTAAATAATAGAGGAACAAGCTTGGAATGGTGATTCACCCTTAGCACCAAAACCCTAGTTTATCTCTCTTGGGATTTCTTGACTTGATGCCTTTTAATGGATTTCCTTCACTTGATTCTCTTGATTTCTTGTTGTTGATCTTTGCCTTCTAGTGATTTCTCATGGTTGAAGTGTTTGGAACACTCTAGAGCTTTCTTGTGTTGTGGAGGGATGAAGGAAAAATGAAAAATGAAAAGGAGAAAAGGTCCCTTATATAAAATGGAATTCGGCCACTCGACGGAATATACGGGACCAACATACGGTCCGTATAAAACATACCGACCGTATGTTGGACCGTACATTTGGTCCAAAGGCCTCGTCATTCTGGATCAAATCTACGGCTGGACATACGGCCGATGGATTTATACGCCGCATGTCTGGCCGTATGTTTGCCCATTTTTCGAGAGTTGTTTCGTCGCCTCGTTTGACCTCCGATCCTTATGGAACCTTCTTAACACTTGCTCATCACTTCAATACCATTCTAAGGGACGTCATAACTCTTCTCCACAACATCCTTAGGGTACCACTAACCCAATACTCATAGTTTTCCTCCGACACACTAACTTATAACTCGATTTCCTTAACAACTTCCTTGCCCTAACTCGGATGCCTTTGAAAGTCTTACTTAGGACTATCAATGATTACTTCATACTTATCCAACCCTTGTATACGTCATACCCCTTGCTCGTCTATTCACTGTACACTAACGGGAAATTTTCCGAGGTGTAACATTCTTCCCCCTTTTGGAACATTCGTCCTCGAATGTTAAGTCGTCCGGGATTTTAGAAAAATTTCGCCAGAGTTTCCCCTGTAATATGGTGATATCATCCTGTCATAACAACCCATAATATCATTGCCTCACAGGGCTACAACGCAATAGCAATATAGATTGGCCCCACACGACCCACTTGTATAAAAGAAAAGCATTCATACCTTAAAATCTCGATGTCTAATCATACTTATTCCGTAGGCTGAAATTCGTGTGGGCATTTGGATCTCATGATTCCTTCTGCTTCTCAGGTCTTCTCCATTATTATTTCTTCATAAAGCTTTAGCTGAGGCTACTTATTTGTTTTCAAGCCTCCGTACTCGCCTATCTAATATGGCAATGGTTTTACAAGCTAGTCTTCTATCACTTGGACATCACTTACGGGTATTTCCAAATCGGGAGGGGTAAATTTAATTTGTAAGCCCCTTGGCCTACCTTACCCACAATCTCATAAGGTCTAATTCACCGGTGACTCATCTTCCCTTTCTTGCTAAATCTCATAACGCCCTTTATTGGCGATACTTTCAAGGATACTCGGTCTTTCACTTGAAATTCTACATCTCGCCGATCCCTTTTTCTTGTTCAATAATGATATCACGTCTTACATGGTTTGCAATTATATCTCCCTTGGTTTCATTGGCAACGCATAAATGCTAGCAGGTTACCTAATCGTTCTTGAGTGATTCGTGTGCATACTCCCATACATATACATGTATCCATATCCGCATACATTTTCATGTTCGTAGCCATGTTTTCGTTCATACTTGCATTCATCTACATAGCATTTCTATACCCATGTCACCTTTGTATTCGTATTTCGTATCTTATACATATCACATATGAGGTCGTAGGCATCTTTGGCACCATTACTATCGTCGTTCATTTCACCTATCCTTCACATCTTAGGTCTATCGTTCAATTTCTATACTTATGTTCTCTCCACTCGCTTCCCCCTTTAAGGGTCTTGGTCGAACCATTTATCCATCGTCCGTCCTTTCAAGCCTTTAATTTTATTTTTCTTTTACATACCCCCTACTATACTACATCTTACCCGTGCCATTTCCCCGTGCTGCGCGGGAGGTCTTAACATGCTCTCCTTATATTTTCGTGGTCAATGATACAACAGGCATAGTAACCCGAACAAGGATGTGTTCACTTAGCTCGTCTGGCAGTTATGGGTCGATGTTTAGGTTACTCTAATTAACAACTTTCGCCCCCTAAATACGTTCACAATAGTAGTATGTCTAGTTATACCACTCTATGACTTGCCTTCTTCTATACCTAAATTTTTCTTATAGCATCTGTTATATCCCGTATTTGGAACGTCGGGACGATTCGGGTTAACTATGATAAGTAGGGTTAAGACCATTCCGGGATACGAAGTCGAGACGTGTGACCTTCGATTTTGTCGTGTGACCTAAGTGTGTATGACGTTATTGGTATGGAAACATCAAAGAACTTTGGGACCAAAGATGGAATTATGAGAAGTTGCTAATTATTGAAAGAAGAGAGGGAGTAAATCATGGCCATGTGGCCGGCCACCTTTGAGTGGGCCATGGCCACATGGTTGGCCATTATTTGTAATAAAGGAATGACTTAAGGGACCATTATATCATCATCTTCATTAGCTAGAAAAATCAAGAAGATTGAAGAGCAAGAATAACCTTCCATTCGGCCAAGAAAAAAAAAAAGTGAGTCCAAGATTTAGCCACCAAAAAAATTATTCCTTCAAGCAAATCTACTAATTCAAGGGTGCTTGGTAACGTGGAGTTGTTGTTTCAAGCGTTGGATTGTTCGTTTTCATCCTTGGCCAACTTTGGACAAGTTGAGGAGTTGTGAAGAAAGGTAAATTCTAATCTTGTTTTATGAGTTATGGAAGGTTTATGTGTGTTGTTGTATGTTGTTATGGATGAAATTCATGGAGACTTTGTATTTGAAGTTGAAGCCGTGTACATGGTAGTTGGCCGTGTGCGTGTGTGTTGTGTGTCTAAGTGATGAACTAAGTTTTATGTAGCATGTTTGGTTATTGTGGAGTGTTGAAATGAATGAAAATCATGAAGCTTATATATATAGGTGTGTTGGCCGAATATGGCCTTTATGTGTGTTAAGAAATGAATTAGTTTTCTTGGAATTTTGGTTGTTGTTGTGATGTGGATCCTATGTTGGAAATAAGAGTTTAATGATTCAAATTGGTATTGTAAGTGTTATGGGCTGATTTGGAAGGTTTGGTGCATTTAGTGTAATTTTTATGTTTATGGAAATGACATGGTTAGAGTATGAATTGTTGGAGCAAATCATGATTTGAAACCGAGAAATGTGTTAGAGTTGAGGTTCTCGGGTTTGGGGACCATTTCGGGTGGAATGGAGTATTTGTTGGGTTGTTGGAAATATTGCATGAATTATTTAAAGAGTTCTTGAATGTTGTTTGAATGGTTTTGGATTGATAATTGAATATGCGTTAGTTTGATTACATGTTGGTTTGTAAGTATGTAGTTGTAGTAAGCATAATTGGAACATTGTTGGAATGTGTGGAGAAGGATTATTAATGTTCGAATGTGTTTGAATTGATTATGGATATTGTTGGATTGATTGTTGGTGTTGTTGTGTTGTTGAATTTGGCCGAGTTGAATTCTCGGGTTGGTCTATTTTTCGGGAAGTGCTGCCCAAATTTCTACGAGAATTATGTGTTAGTTTGGAAATGAGCTTCTAAATGCTTGGTTGACGTTGGTATTTATTAATGTTATGTAGATCTTGGAGAATTCGAGATATAAGTTTGATTTGGACTAGCGTTGTGTGCGAGCGAGGTATGTAAAGCTTAACTCTTCTTTCTTTTGGCATGTCTTAGTTGTGTATAGTCTACGACACGAGCCTCGAGGGAATTCTATTCTCATAATCCGAGCATGTCCAGGGTTTGCGTTTGTCTCTTGGTAATCGTATGTTGATGTGAGGAAATATTGGCTTTGATGTTTTTGGAATAATTGATTTTTCTTCTCTCTTAAATTGCATAAAAGTTGGTCTTCAAAGGAGTTTTATTCTTAAACGATGTTGAAACTACGAACTGCCGTAACTTTCGACTAAGGGCTCGGATTGCCTCGATATCGCCGTGGGAGGTAGTATGACGTGTGATGAGTATGTTTACCATAGGCGGGCCCGGCTCGGGTTGACACTCGTCCGTGGGTCCCGCGACCTTCCTTTGTACATTTCTGATGACATTTGAAAGAGTTTGGTATAACGATTTTCCCGATTCCCCAAGTATGGTCATTTTACTTACTTTTTGAACCTATGATAACGATTTTATGCATATGGTTACTCACGACTCTGCTCGTGCGGTTTGTTGGTACATCGTTCGCGGTTCCCGGGCCGGTTTGTTGTCGTGCGCACTATGATATATTCCGGTGTTATGCTGTGTTACGGTTCCCGAGACCTCGCCATAGGGCCGGGTTCCGTTTATGGAGTTATCTTTGTGATATGGCTTATGATGTGTTGTGATGATGTGTTGCGTTCGGGGTTGTACGGAGATTTGAAACCTTCTGGTGTTATGCTGTGTTATGGCGCCATCGACAGGCGGGCGACCATATTTTCTGTGCCCTTTTGCATGCTTTCTATTTTGAAAATAAACGTTTGGCATTTTGGAAATGTACTTACTTTCGGTACTCCTGTTTCGAGTGTGACTCAGATTTACTTACTGTACTTTCTGCTTTGCATACTCAGTACATATTTCGTACTGACCCCCTTTCTTCGGGGGCTGCGTTTCATGCCCGCAGGTACAGACGGCCAGTTTGGCGATCCGCCAGTTTAGGAGACTTATCCTGCTGTGTTGGAGTGCTCCTTTTATCCCGGAGCCTACATCTTGGTATATACTTGTTCATTGCATATGCGTGTGTGTGTTCAGGGGTACGGCGGGGCCCTGTCCCGTCATATGATTCTGCTGGTTTGTTTAGAGGCCTGTAGACGTATATGTGGGTTATGTGCCTATCCGGTACAGATGGGTTTGTATATTATATGTTTTGGGCCAGTGCGCCATCGGATAGCCTTGTCGGCTTTCGATATATGTATATATATATGAATGGGTTTGAGATGTGTTTGAGACAGCGTTTGATATTTGTATGCGCGTAAGCCAGCTGCGTGTGATTTGGGTTCGATGGATGCGTTTGGGTGCCCAACTCGGGCACTAGTCACGGCCTACGGGGTTGGGTCGTGACAGCATCATCCTTCCCTCTTTCTGTCATTTCACATTATTCCTCCCTTCCCCATAATCAGCTTATAGCAATCGTAATCGCGCTTTCCTTAACTCACCATTTTGGTCTTCCTTTGTTTTCACGGATCTAAGTTCCCCGTACTACCAACACCTTTTATCGCCTCGTACTCTTTTACTCTCACGTTGCACTCGACATTGATTTTTCAAAACCCGTCATAACCATGTTATATTTGTCATCGCTAATAGCTCTACTTCATCGCCTTATCGTCGTATAGCCAACTCGTAATTCATAACTGCATTTCTCTCTCCGACTTATTCTCTTTTACACTTTACTCGTTCTGCCTTAGTGGAGGGTATTCGTAAGAGATACATTTTCCTTCCCTCATAATACAACTTATTTCTTGAGCACACATGCTTCGTATATTTCCTCTCTCCTTCTATGTTCGTACTCAATTCTCACATTCTTTCCTCTTCAATCTACCACATTAACTCCCTTTTATAATCAACCCTTTATTCCTCTCACATGGGATTCTATCCTTCACTCAATACCGCTTTGTCATTTAAAGCATGTCGCCCTTGTACACTCCGCTCCCAATCACTCGTTTACTAGTCTTCTCTCCCTTCATTTCTATCTACGGCTTTCGCAACTTCCTCTCTCTTTCTCTTCTTTTCTTCTTTTTCTCTCTCTCTCTTTTTTTTTCTAAGGAAAATCTCAGCAGGATTTATCTTATAAACATAACAATCCCGATCCTTCGCATAGCCTGAACAAAAAAAAAATACGTCCCATGCCTTAATAGGGCTTGTATCGGTACACTCATAACATGCAACTCAACAACATAAAGTCACTTACCATTAAAGGATATAACTAACGGAGCTTGTCTCTTACGTTGTGCCTGCACACTCACTCTAGGATTCCATTATATATTTATTCATACACATATTATTATATGACACACACCTCCCATCAACTTACTTATGACTCATGATTTTTGCTATCATTAGGTCACTAGCAATTATTGTCACCCCAAATTGTTGGGTTGGTTCAAGTTCCTCACCTCAACAAAGTCACCACACCAGGATAATATATGACAAAGGGGACCTGAATCAATCACATACATACCATAAGAGATCGATGAAATTATGCAGGGGTCAATATCGGAGGGATACTTGGGATTCGTCGCGCCCGCCCGATGCATAAGGATGGCGCTGGGATCCCCTTAGACTGGGCATCTCTCTTTGATCTCCACCACCACCTTCTAACACCTGCGGCCCTGGCCTTGGAGGCCGTGCTAGTGATGAAGAGCCAGCTACCACCCCCGTAGACCGAAGCTTACCTCTACCACGTAGCGACGGACAATCGTGCATAAAGTGGCCTGGCCGAGCACAAATATAACAAACGTTCAACCCCAAGCGGCACGGTCTAGAATGTAACTTCCTGCATTGACTACATCATGGCGCAGGTGGTCTCATTTGGCTCGAATCACCCCTATTCCGAGAACTGGGAACTCTGATGTCACACCCTAACCTTATTAGGGTGTGATGGGCACCCGACCCTTACCTAGGGCCGAGCGAACCCTCAGACTCTTACTGCATACACAATCACTCCGGACTTTTTAAATCAAATAGGATAAAATACATAGCAAAATTTTTTAGAAATATTCTTTCTCGTAGCCTTCAAATCGAACAAATTTATAATCATACAAAATTCAATATATAACACAGACCAAAGATATCGGCTGACGGAGCCGCTTACGGATCGACAACCAATACCCACGACGCTGTCGCAAAGTCTCTAACATACATCCAAGACTATAACAAACAAACTCGACTTGGCGTCCTTCGGGAGAATGGAGCTTGCCATCTCTCGCCGGAACATCTTCTATAATAGCTTCAGCTCATCTGGGAGTACCTGTGCGGCATGAAACGCAGCCCCCGAAGAAAGGGGGTCAGTACGGAATATGTACTGAGTATGAAAGGCAGGAAACACAAAGAAACAGAACTATAACTGAAACAGACAGAACTACCAGGTGCATACACTACTCAGAACACCAGACACTTATCTTTCAGACACAATCCATACCTACCTGTCTCATATGCCAGAAAAGGTACCGAAAGTAAGTAGGTCAACCAGAGTACCAAAATGCTTATTTTACAATCACAGATCGCATGTCCGAAGAGGTGCAGAAAATACAGAGTGCACCGGAGATGTCACACGTCAGACGGAGTACAGAACGTACAGAATGCTCAGACGAGGTCATCTATCGGATGAAATATCAAATGTACAGAATGCTAAGATGGTGTCATATATCAGACGTAGACGTACGGAGCTATGTCGAACAGACCCGTATCAGAGTCAGACGTACAGAGCTGTGTCAGACAGATTCGTAATCAGAGTCAGACGTGCAGAAGTATACCAGACAGATCCGTGAACAGAGCCAGACGTACAGAAATATATCAATGGCATTCATAATCCAAAATCGAAGTATGGAGGCATAATAGGTAGAGCCTTATCAAAATCGAGAGATGCGAAGTCGACTTACAAAATCGTCATCAAAGTGTCCGTAATATCAAAATGCTTATTTTCGGACCACGGATTATGCATAACGTATCATATATTATCATAAGCATATGCGATAACGTATCCCGCCCTCCAGCCGAGGGACGCGGTAACGAGAACTCGGCCCTCTAGTACGGGACGCGGTGAACGTAGCATCATATGCCATCCCGGCCACCGTCCCCACATCTCATCGCATCATAATATCATATGCATAAACGAGCCCGGCCCGCCTATGAGGGACGCGGTGAACAATGCAGGAAGAGCACGATAACGAACCCGGCCCGGACGCGGTGAACGTACATACATATACGAAGCGCGCACGATAACGGCATCCCGGCCCGGACGCAGTGAACAGATACATTGAGCCTTGCACGAGCAGAGTCGTGAGAAACCATATGCACATAAATCCCTTTTTCTTCGTACTCATTCTTATTAAGTCCGACACGATATATTCTCCCCCCCTTTTTAAGGGGCTCCTTACACGCCAACAATGACCACGTTGGGACACACGTGTCCACTAATTCAATCACCATGAGGCATCATACGCATTTATATGTATATACATAATTATTATCAACTAATCCACAAAATACTTCCAAACGTCGTTCAAGCCTATCCTGATTCCAAAGCTGTAGCATACTCCCTGTCTCTTTTCTGATCCAACCTGTTGCGTACTATGTGACCTTTTATGACCTCCAACCAGCCATACATCCTATTTTTCCATTTGTCTCTTGGATCAACATTTGTGGAAGTTTTGGCATACTTCCCAGGGGGTCACCCATCCTGAAATTGCTCCCACCTAAGCACGCTTAACTCCGCAACTTCGACAGATTCTGGTCCCCTAATGCTGGTGTAATCACATCCACTTCCACACATGACCCTTATTACATAATCTGGAGCCAGTTCAGGTTTCACAGATTCCGACGCATGCTCGTAGCACGTCCTTTCTTGTACATTTACTATTTTACCCTTTTTGATCTTCCATACTACCTTTACCAATTCTTATTAGCCGAAATCTGTACGCCGCGAATGCCATCAATACCTTACGTAGTATATAACTTCATGTCACACTTTTGCCATCCAGAACTCGGTCTCGGGTAACTGATCAAATATATCCACACTTACCTCCTTTCGTCGTATGTAAGGCTTACAGATGGAATTTCTTATTTCATTCTCCTATGACTGGCTCTATCGCACGATCTATGACAGAAAGAAGGTCAACAATTCCTAGATGCCCCGTAGCCTCCTGTTTATAAATGTGGCGCGCTTCACACCATAAACAGGACTCTACTGGACACGACTTTGCGTACAACCCCACGGACGTACCTAGCTCGATACCACTTTGTCACACCCTAACCTTATTAGGGTGTGATGGGCACCCGACCCTTACCTAGGCCGAGCGAACCTCGTACTCTTACCGCATACACAATCACTCCGACTTTTTAAATCAAATAGGATAAAATACATAGCAAAATTTTTTAGAAATATTCTTTCTCGTAGCCTTCAAATCGAACAAATTTATAATCATACAAAATTCAATATATAACACGTACCAAAGATATCGGGCCGACGGAGCCGCTTGCTGCATCGACAACCAATACCCACGACGCCGTCCGCAAAGTCTCTAACATACATCCGCACTATAACAAACAAACTCGACTTGCGGGTCCTTCGGGAGAATGGAGCTTGCCATCTCTGCCGGAACATCTTCTATAATAGCTTCACTATCCGGGAGTACCGTGCGGCATGAAACGCAGCCCCGAAGAAAGGGGCCGATGACGAATATGTACCGAGTATGAAAGGTGAAACACAAAGAAACGAGAACTATAACCGAAATGACGAACTACCAGGTGCATACACTACTCGAACACCGTACACTTATCTTTCGTACACAATCCATACCTACCTGTCTCATATGCCAGAAAAGGTACCGAAAGTAAGTAGGTCAACCAGAGTACCAAAATTCTTATTTTACAATCACAGATCGCATGTCCGAAGAGGTGCAGAAAATACAGAGTGCACCGGAGATGTCACACGTCAGACGGAGTACAGAACGTACAGAATGCTCAGACGAGGTCATCTATCGGATGAAATATCAAATGTACGTAATGCTAAGATGGTGTCATATATCAGACGTAGACGTACAGAGCTATGTCGAACAGACCCGTATCAGAGTCAGACGTACAGAGCTGTGTCGGACAGATTCGTAATCGAGTCGACGTGCGTAAGTATACCAGACGTATCCGTGAACAGAGCCAGACGTACAGAAATATATCAGACAGATTCATAATCCAAAATCAGAAGTATGGAGGCATAATAGGTAGAGCCTTATCAAAATCAGAGATGCAGAAGTCTGACTTACAAAATCGTCATCAAAGTGTCCAGAATATCAAAATGCTTATTTTCAGACCACAGATTATGCATAACAGATCATATATTATCATAAGCATATGCTGATAACAGATCCCGGCCTCCGTGAGGGACGCGGTAACGAACCCGGCCCTCTAGTACGGGACGCGGTGAACGACAGATCATATGCCATCCTGCCACCGTCCCCACATCATCAGATCATAATATCATATGCATAAACAGAGCCCGGCCCGCCTATGAGGGACGCGGTGAACAATGCAGAGGAAGAGCACGATAACAGAACCTGGCCCGGGACGCAGTGAACAGATACATATACAGAAGCATGCGCACGATAACGCATCCCCGGCCCGGACGCAAGGAACGGTACATTGAGCCTTGCACGAGCGTAGTCGTGAGAAACCATATGCACATAAATCCAGACTCAATGGATAGGTATACTGACCGACATCAGAAGATTCAGAACAAGTTTCGGGTTCTTTCGAGTTAGTATCGGAAAGTTATGAGCATTTTAAAATACAGAAACCTCTTCGGACTTTTTAAGCGATCCGAGATCGTACATGAAGAACGTAAGACCTACAGAGACACCCATATCAGAATACTCAGGTCAACAGACTCACACCCAAATACTCATAGCAGAATACTCATATCGGAGTTATCATATCGGATTGCTTATACCGGAATACTTGGATCGGAATACTTATGTCAGAACGTACATATGTCATAATAGGATGCCTATATCAGAATACTTATCGAAATACTTACATCGGAATGCTTATATCAAAATATTCAACTCGAATCATACGTACCGAAGCGTTTATATCAGAATAGTCCAACCGGAATACTTATATCCGAATTACCAAATATTTATAACAAACTCGGAACATTAGCCAAAGGTTCTCATTATTTATCGCACGGAAATGAGGCAAATAAAACAATATACATAGGTCTCGGGATTGTGGGCCCACTTTGGGTCAAATGAGGTGGCATACCCAATTTACGTATTTTACACTTCATAATATCATTCATGATAGTTTTAAGATAGTCGGGTCCCATTGGTTCAAGTTCTAGGTGTTTAGACAACTTTTCCAACCATTAGCAGCATAATTAATTCAATTCTACTGAAAGAAAAAGGGCAATTTCGGACGTGGATTCCGAAGAGTAGAGTTGTCCCCGAGGTCCAAATTCAAGCCTAATATATCTAGGACATGCCAAGAGAAAGAAAGGGTAAGCCTTACATACCTTTTCCGCTCCTTAAGCTTCTCCAAATCCCGAACCAAGTTTGTCAAAAGCTGCATTTTGGTCACATTTACCAAACATCAACCATAAAGCTTTAAGAATTCCCTCTTAACCCACACTTGTCTTAATCTTCCAAATAAGTTCACTTATTTTCTGCCGGAATTTCGGCAAAGACCTCCCCTGTAAATACACCGTCCCGAGAATTTTGGCTCGGCCCCAACTAGCAACAACAACAAATCCGAGAATGAAACTCGGCCACAGTATCAACAACCATGCACTAACAACATTATTTACGCAAGTATAAAAGAGCATTCCAACATTGCATCAACTTCATCATTAACCTACAACCAACTTTCATTTCATTTCTAACCATTAAACTTTCATTTTTCATCATAGATTCCGCAACAACATCAACTAAAGTATTAAGTGAAATCAACTCACTATAACTTGCCGCAACATCATCATTCTCGCCACAACGCAACACACACATTCCCTTGATTTTCATGCATTATCACCCATTTCTATACATTTCAACAACAACCAACTTACTACATATATTTAATTCATTCTTCCTACACAACACACACCCCCACGGCTACTACACAACACACGGCCAACAACACCACATGCATAGTTTCACATATTCCATCCATTCTTTCACCCTTCAATATATACAAATCATCCATAACATCAACAACAATCAAAATACTAAACAAAACAATTAAATCATTGCCCTTGCAAACCATCCATGCATACGGCCACACATCTATATCCACAACACACAAGATTTCCATACTTTTCATTCATTCCTACATACCATAACATAAACCAAATCTTCATAACCCTTAAAAGAGAATGAAATCATACCTTTCTTCTTCAACTTCTTCACTTGAATAAAATTGGTTTTCTTGCTCAAATAACTATACCATATTGAAGAGAGTCTTGAACTTAATAAGAATTCAAGAAGAGAGGAAATTTTGGATCAAAATTGGATGGCTTGAATTTTTTTTTCTTTCTTCCTTTCATGGCCGAATGGCCTCCCTTTTTTTTTTGTCTTTGTTTCTTTCTTTCTTTCTTTCTCTCCTTCTCCAAGTATGAACACCCCTCTCTTATATATATATATATATGAGTGTCACATGATCATGCACATGCCTTATTTTTTTATTTCAAATTTTCTCTAGATTTTTCTTTCCTTTTCCTCCCCTTTTTTTTCTAGAATTTTCTTTCCTTTTTCTTTTTCTAGAATTTTCATCCTTTTAAGGATGACTTGGTTTGGTCATCTTTTTTTTTTTTCATTCTTTTTTCTTCACATGGCCAATATGGCCCCTTTTGGGAGCTTCTTGAACCCCATATGAAATTACCATTTTGCCCCCAGCCTTTCACATTATTCCCATGACGTCATTTTGCAAATTTCCCTTCTTACCCTTAACCTTTTTCAATATTTCCATACTAATAATGTTCATAATTAATGTTCGCCTCTGCAACGGAAAATGGTCCCCTTAACTCGCACAAAAATATTCTTGGAAAATGGATCCATCAAATCCCTTAAACCGTGAGGAGCACCGAGCTCAAACCGCAATTATCCCGCCCCTAAACTCATAATCAAACCTTGAGGAATAAGCTCTTTTTCTCCGACCCCTGCTACCGTGGTCCCAATCCTGCCGCTGAGCTTGGGCGGCTACTAACTGAGTTAATAGAAGAATGGCCTGTCTCATTTCTTGGCCCGAGGTATCTGGAGAAGGGACTGGGGGTGCGGGAGTTAAAATTGGAGCTTCCCTCTGATCCTCCAAAGTGGGCATGGTGCGTGAAACCCGAGGTAGGGCCTCGTTTTGGGGTCCACTCTCCCCTACATTCATAGATGGCCCTTGTTCTAGCCCTTCTGCAATCGCTGCTTTGCCCTTCTGGGCAGCAGTAGCTTTTCCTTTCATCGTCTTTGCTGAAATCACAAACGCACCATTAGGAGGGGAAAAATCTTATAACATGGCTCTACCGCACGATCTTATAAGAAGAAAGATGGTCATTTTTCCTAAATGCCCTGTAGCCTCTTGTTTATTAGCGTGGCGCGCAACACACCATAAACAAGACTCTACTAGACACGGCTCGTAGACACCTCCTAGGACTGAACTGCTCTGATAACACTTTTGTCACGACCCGAACTACGGGCCGCGACTGGTGCCCGAGGCTGACCACCGAGCACCACTCATTCTATGTCTTATCCTGCCTTCCTTCACAATCTTATTATTAATAATCATAGAAAACGATTTTTCATTTAGAACATATTTACTTATGTAAACATAGGCCCTTTTTGGCTATCAAAATAATAATATGCATAAACTTACATACACATGAAGTCTATGGGACCATACTACCCACTCATACGTATGTATGAGCCTCTACTGGAGTACTAGACACCTGGACGGGATAGGACCCCGTCATGCCCAAAATATATATATATACACAAAATAACATCTCAAAAGTAGCACCTCCGGAATAAAGGAGGGCTCGTGCAACTCTCCGCGACTCACTCCTATGGATGCGTGCCGTCTCCCCGTCTACACCAGGCATGAACACGGCGTCAAAAGAAAGGACGTCGGTACGAATATTGTCCGAGTATGTAAGGCATGAGTGAAATAAATATAATAGGAAGTCATAAAGGCACGGACAAGGATATAAACTTTGATCGGATACATTTTATGCATATACTACACGTAGCACATCATACAAGCTACTACGAAATATGCCTCGACTTGTCATACATACCTCGTCATATTGTACATACGTTATCACAATATACATACATCGTCATATCATATAAGCATCGTCATATCGTACATACATTGTCATATCGTACATTCATTACCATATCATACATACATCATCATCGTTAGTTCGCGTCCGGGTACCCATCGTATGCGAGCCACCGGTGGTGATCATGTCCGCCCATCTCTCGGTACGGTGTAGTCGCACGCGAGCCCCACCGGTGGTGGTCATGTCCGCCCGTTCTAGGCGCGAGGAATCATAGCGACCCGGCCGTAGCGGTGACATGTCCGGCCAATTTGGCGCGGTGGAATCATAGTGTAACGCCATCGCCGCACATATACATACACACATACTATATACCCGTCGTCATACATTTTATAGATATCTTATAGGCTAGCATCAACATACAGGTCATAGATTTGCAACTATTAATGTCTTATAAGCATATCATGGCCCTATCACGATTTAGTGTCATTACATACACATATACATGCATATCTCATCACATCATATATTAGAACCCATAAACATCTATGGTTATGTCGGGGTGACGTAAGGTCGTGGAACCCCGATTACGTTATGGAGTAATCAGATTATCGTATCTCACCTAGAAGGGACTGACATTTTTAAGGCGAGTGTTCACGAGGAAATCATTCTTAGAGTCGTCGACTTCATGGCGTCATTTCTCACTTTAGGACTCTTTAGATTTAACTCATCATCGTCACTTACCGTGCCCGTGTCTTACCTCTCTCTCTCTTATCTTATACATGTGTAGCTCCCTATAGTCGTAGACTCATCATCATTACCATCGTGCTCATAATGTATATCTTTCATCTTTCTCTCGTATGGCTGTTTATAACATCGGCTCTTAGTCCTTCAGAATCTAGGAGAGTCGTTGTCACGACCCAACCCCGTGGGCCGTGACTGGTGTCCTACTTGGACACCCATACGCCTACCTAACAGATCCGACATAGCAAATAGCTAATCCGTTCAGACATACATAAATCCATACAAACATAACCTACAACGCACGGACATACATATGCATGTATACATACTTACTTCCGTACATAAAGCCGTCGAGGCTATCATAACGTACAAAGTCACAAACTTAAACATACACGCCGGACAAAGGTGACAACCCACTAACCCACGTACATGTCCGTACCTCTAACATACGAACGGAATCGAAGACGGACAGGGCCCCGTCGTACCCAAATGATCATACATATACAACATAGATACAACAAAATATATACCAAAAAGTGTTAGCTCCGATCAAAAGAGGAGCTCTCCAAACAGCAGACCGATATCCTAAACTGGCGGCGTACCGTGCGGCGCGTTCGTACCGTGGGCATGTAACACGGCCCCCGAGAAGTAAGGGGTCGCACGAAGATGTACCGAGTATGTAAGCGGAACATAACATACATAATTATGACAACGAGAATCGATATATAAAATCGTAACGACGGAAATACCGAATATAACGGACGAGAATCGGATTCGTAGCGGGAGTCGGACTTACGAGAATGTACGGACGGAATCATAAGCGAATCGGACTTACGTAGCGTACGGACGTACTCTCGGACCGAACCGTAATTCAAACGTATGGCGAGACGAATCGAGTCCGAATCGGGTTTCCGAAGTGTGACGAACAGTAGTCATATTCCAAATCGGACATACGGAATCGCAGGGACGAGAATCAATCATGTACGCAGTCATAATCATACGTGCGTACGGACATATCGAAATCAAATCCCAATCACATACGAGACGTATCCCGGCCCTTTAGTAAGGGACGCGGTAACGAACCGCCCTCGTAGTACGGGACGCGGTGGACGACGAATCGTATCAAATGCCATCCTCCGCCATCCCCATAATATCACATAATCGGATCATAATCGATCATATCGGATACGGACGGATCCCGGCCCGCACAATCCGAGGGACGCGGTGAACAATGTAGTGAAGTGCACGAATTACGAACCCGGCCCGGCGCGATGAAGGAAGCATTGAGGCATCCACGAACGTACAAATGAGAAACCATATGCATACGGACCGACATACGGACGTAGTCAAACCGAAGTAGTTCGGAAAGGTAAGTCAAATCGAATAAGTGGATCGTATCGGAAACAGAGTATCCAGAATCGTTCCGTAGGTCGGAATAATATTCGATTCGTAAAGACAACATAATACTTATTAGTTAGCGGACGAAACATAATTAAGAGTTACTTATGAAAATCGGACGAGAAACGGATCGATTAGGACCATACCGGGAGTATCGGGGTATTGTGGGCCCACTCGACCCAATCATAAGAAAGTACGTAAATTATAGATAATAAACCTTAGGAGTCGTCCATAATCATTTTAGAGTGTTTCGACTCCATTTATGGAAGTTGCATACTTATAGGTCAACTTTAGAAGAAATGGGTTCAGTCTTACTGACGGATTTTGCACTAATTTCCATCTCGAATTGTGAGAAGCAGAAGTGTCATCGAGGCTCGCCGTCAAGCCTGTCAGACTCAGAACATGCCAAGGAATAAAAGGGCAAGGCTTTACATACCTGGATAGCGCCTTACGCTTGTCAAATCTCACTTCCCGTTTCGTCCAAAACCGCAAATGGTCATCTTTACCGCTTACTATTCATGCAAGTCAACATTCAACTTTGGGGTTATACTTGGCTACCGAAATTTCGGCGCACTTCCCCTATAAATATGACATCCCCGAGATTCAACTCGCTCGGAAAATAATCAACAACAACCCAACAACAACACCAATAACAACAACAACCGAACTAAAACGCTTACTAACATAGTTAATCTTCTTTCTTCATAAAGCAACAACTTCCAACTAACTTCACATTTCCAAACTAATATCAACATTTTCATACTCATTTACTCATGCAAGAACATTCGAATACAATTCGGGAGCATTTCGCATTATTTCACAAGTTATGCAAAAATTCCACCGAAATCATATTTCGCTCAAAACTTCCAACATAAACTTCCATGGCATACTTTTAACTTTCAATTCCATTATTACATAATCTATAACAAAATCGCATACTTTCCGACAACAACTTAACAACCAATTCTTCAAGTTAACTTAAACCATTATTCTTCCATCTTCATCACAAGACTTCAACAACACAATTGACATACTAAATAATTTAATTAACTTTCATTTCATACCAAACACCACACGGCTACATTCCATAATTTCCAACTTCCATCAATTCATTCTACTTTCATTTCCAACATGAATTTCCATCATACCCACAACTAGAACACAATATAAAGTTCAACTCACCATAGCCATGCACCATACTCACACATACGGCTATATACACACACACACATACACGGCTCACACATGCACATGCACACACACCATAATTTCATGATTTCCATTCAATCTAACATCCATAAATCTTCTACAACATAAAAGGAACATGAAACCTTACCTTTCCAACTTCTTTCCACTTGCCAAAGGAAGCACTTTCTTGCCAAGATAATTATACCAACTTGAAGAGCACCATGAACTTAGTAAGGATATAGGAAGATTACAATTTTTGCACCAAGATTGAAGCCTTGAAAAAATTTTCTTTTTTCCTTTCTCTTTTCTCTCTCACGGCCGAATGGCCTTTTCTTTTTTTTTTCTTGATTTTTCTTTTGTTTTCTTGTAATCTCTTGAATCTTCTATAGGCTCCCAACCTTATATAATTAATCACATGCACAATTGATTAATTTCATTAACCCATGGGTTTTTTTTCTCTTGGCCGGTTGGGCCTATCCAATTTGGGCCTCATTTCCTTATTTTTTTTTTCAAGCCCAATTCATCAAAATTCTTCTTTTGTAATTTCCGAAACAAATTTCCAAAATTCCAAATTTGCCCTTAGGCCTTCTCCGGTGTTTTCACATTCAAGCTTCCATAACCGGCATACACATACTAAGAAAAATTCCAACTTGGCCTTCTTTCTCATAACTCACAATTATTTCGAATTTTCCGATTATGCAAAAAGGCGGGATATAACATCCTCCCCCCCTTTAAAACATTCGTCCTCGAATGTTAATTCAATCTCATGGTAGATCAAAATCAGTCGGGGAGGTCTACTTGCCATTTACGTACTTGCACTTGATCGAAGAACTCGTAACGGCCTTCATTTTCCAACTTCATCCATCTTTCTTCGATATCGCCGTATTAGAGTTGTTCCTACCGTCTCAGATCGGATATACGGCGGACAGAGTCTTAACCAGAACCAGAAGATCAAACGGACGTCAGACGGAGTCTTATCCGAAGTCAGAGGCACGAAAGTGCGGCAGACAGAAGCATAATCCGACGTCGTCTTAAGCGGTCTCAAAGTCAGAGCCAAACGTACAGAGGTATATCAGACGAATCTATAATCAGAGTCAGACATATAGAGATTTATCGGACGATTTCGAAATTAGAGTCAAACGTGTGACACATACACCGGACGATTCACGTCAGGTCGGACGTACGTGTGTATATCGGACGGATCCGCGATCCGGCGAGACATGCGAAATATATCAACAGATTCGTATCGAGTCGGATGTGGCATAAATTTATCGACAGGGTTTGAAATTGAATCGGACGTACCGAAGGATATCGGACGAATATGATTGGAGTTGGACGTACGTAGAGGTATGTTAAACGTATACGTAATCGGATTCAGAAGCACAGGAGTGTAGCAAACAGAGCTTCACCGAAAGCAAGGGTGCGTAAATATGGCGTACAGAATTGCGACCATAGTCGAACTGCCTTTTTAGAGTCTCTAATCACTCCACATACTCAAATTCCACTTAAGTTACCCCAACTTCGCATTTAGTCTCCATATCCATATTTGTGAAAAATTCTTGACATACTTCCCGGGTCACCCATCCCAGGATTGCCCCGACCTTAGCACGCTTAACTTCAACTTCCATACATTCGGATGCGTTATCGGTAATATCACCGTCAAATGCCCCACACGATCTTTGCCACGTAATTTAGGGCAGTTCAGCGCCTTAATAAATTTTTCGTAAATTTTCGTAGCGGGTCCCACCCCGGTCCAAACTACACAATTACCATATTGCCCTTCAAAGTTCCTCAACATCTACTTCACTTGCACTCATAATTTATCCTCCACTCGGGATTTCTAGATTTATACTAATGGCGGGGACATCTCGCCGTCCCTACATCACGTCACTGATAATGTTTTACAAAAATCATACACACATAAGAAATTCTAGGAAACTCATATACTCATGAAATACTCAATTTCGAATCTGACCTGGGGAGCTGCCGTGAGAGGTGTGTCCACCATCATCCTCGTCTGTCTGCTCCCTACCTACCTGGCCTCCGCTATCACCCGCATCTGAATCGGAGGGGGTATCGAGTGGATGATCAGACAAATCCCGGCTCACAGGTGACCAGATCAAAGAGAAATCCATAGCACTCTCCGAGGTAGCCGGGCTGACATGCTCACTCTCAGAAACAACTGGCGTACGTAGAAATCCTCTCCTCCGTCGTCCCGAGTAAGAAGGCCCGATAGATCCGCCTCATAACTATCCTCCTCCGCGGAGGTAAGAAACTCTGGAGGGTCATCGCCATATCCTCCGAGACGTCTGTATCATAGCCATCCTCCGCGGGATCCTCTGCTCCAGGGATCGGAGACTCTGGAGGAATAGTAGCTGGGTCCTCCGACGGATCCGTATCGTAACTATCCTCCGGGATCCTCCGAAGGGTCCGACTCAATCGAGTAACTGGGGCTCCGCCTACTCGGCCCCGGTGACATCCTGGGGGCCTTCTTGGCACCCCCATCACCATCATCAGAAGCGGCCCTCTTCATCTTTATCCTACAATCACCTGCAAGGAGAGGGTCAGAAATAATTTCCCAAAATACCGACGCGGATGCTCTTTTGGAGCCTCGCTGTATATACAGCAATTCGTTGGAGGAACCATCCTAACAATACAGCTCTATCGCACGATCTAAGATTTCAACAAAGGGTAACATAACATCCTAGATGTCTCGTAGCCTCCCCGTTTATAGATGTGGGGCCCAACACACCGATAAACAAGACTCTACTAGACACGGCTGCGCCTAGACATTCCGAGAACCGACCGCTCGATACCACTTTTGTCACGACCCAACCCCGTGGGCCGTGACCGGTGTCCTACTTGGACACCCATACGTACCTACCTAACAGATCCGACATACCAAATAGCTAATCCATTTACATACATAAATCCATACAAACATAACCTACAACGCACGGGCGTACATATGCATGTATACATACTTACTCTGTACATAAGCCGTTGAGGCTATCATAACAGACAAAGTCACAAACTTAAACATACACACCAGACCGGTGACAACCCACTAACCCACAGACATGTCTGGCCTCTAACATACGAACGAAATCGAAGACGGACGAGGCCCCGTCATACCCAAATGATCATATATACAGAACATAGATACAACAGAAAATATATACCAAAAGTGTTAGCTCCGGATCAAAAGGAGCTCTCCAAACAGCAGACTGATATCCTAAGCTGGCGGCGTACCGTGCGGCGCGTCTGTACCTGTGGGCATGTAACACAGCCCCCGAGAAGCAAGGGGGTCAGTACGAAGATGTACCGAGTATGTAAAGCGGAACATAACATACATAATTATGACAACGAGAATCAGATATATAAAATCGTAACAGACGGAAATACCAGAATATAACGGACAGAATCGGATTCGTAGCGGAGTCAGACTTACAGAATGTACATACGGAGTCATAAGCAGAATCAGACTTACAGAGCGTACAGACAGACTCTCAGACCGAACTAGAATTCAAACGTATGGCGTAGACGAATCGAGTCCGAATCGGGTTTCCGGAAGTGTGACGTCGAGTCATATTCCAAATCGGACATACGAATCGTGACGGACGAGAATCATGCATGCGAGTCATAATCATATGCGACACGTACATATCGATATCAGATCCCAATCACATACAGACAGATCCCGGCCCTTTAGTAAGGGACGCGGTAACAGAACCCGGCCCTCGTAGTACGGGACGCGGTGGACAGACAGATCAAATCAAATGCCATCCTGGCCGCCATCTCCGTAATATCACATAATCAGATCATAATCAGATCATATCAGATACAGACAGATCCCGGCCCGCACAATCCGAGGGACGCGGTGAACAATGCAGTGGAAGTGCACGAATTACAGAACCTGGCCCGGGCGCAGTGAAGGAAGCATTGAGGCATCCACGAACAGACAAATGAGAAACCATATGCATACAGACCGACATACAGACGTAATCAAACTGAAGTAGTTCAGAAGGTAAGTCAAATCAGAATAAGCAGATCGTATCAGAACAGAGTATCCAGAATCGTTCCAGAGGTCGGAATAATATTCAGATTCAGAAAGACAGTCATAATACTTATTAGTTAGCGGACAGAACATAATTAAGAGTTACTTATGAAAATCAGACAGAAACAGATCGATTTGAACCATACCGGGAGTATCAGGGTATTGTGGGCCCACCTCGGACCCAATCATAATAAAGTACGTAAATTATAGATAATAAACCTTAGGGAGTCGTCCATAATCATTTTAGAGTGTTTCGACTCCATTTATGGAAGTTGCATACTTATAGGTCAACTTTAGAAGAAATGGGTTCGATCTTACCGACGGATTTTGCACTAATTTCCATCTCGAATTGTGAGAAGCAGAAGTGTCATCGAGGCTCGCCGTCAAGCCTGTCAGACTCAGAACATGCCAAGGAATAAAAGGGCAAGGCTTTACATACCTGGATAGCGCCTTACGCTTGTCAAATCTCACTTCCCGTTTCGTCCAAAAACTGCAAATGGTCATCTTTACCAGTTACTATTCATGCAAGTCAACATTCAACTTTGGGGTTATACTTGGCTACCGAAATTTCGGCAGCACTTCCCCTATAAATATGACATCCCCGAGATTCAACTCGGCTCAAAATAATCAACAACAACCCAACAACAACACCAATAACAACAACAACCGAACTAAAACGCTTACTAACATAGTTAATCTTCTTTCTTCATAAAGCAACAACTTCCAACTAACTTCACATTTCCAAACTAATATCAACGTTTTCATACTCATTTACTCATGCAAGAACATTCGAATACAATTCGGGAGCATTTCGCATTATTTCACAAGTTATGCAAAAATTCCACCGAAATCATATTTCGCTCAAAACTTCCAACATAAACTTCCATGGCATACTTTTAACTTTCAATTCCATTATTACATAATCTATAACAAAATCGCATACTTTCCGACAACAACTTAACAACCAATTCTTCAAGTTAACTTAAACCATTATTCTTCCATCTTCATCACAAGACTTCAACAACACAATTGACATACTAAATAATTTAATTAACTTTCATTTCATACCAAACACCACACGGCTACATTCCATAATTTCCAACTTCCATCAATTCATTCTACTTTCATTTCCAACATGAATTTCCATCATACCCACAACTAGAACACAATATAAAGTTCAACTCACCATAGCCATGCACCATACTCACACATACGGCTATATACACACACACACATACACGGCTCACACATGCACATGCACACACACCATAATTTCATGATTTCCATTCAATATAACATCCATAAATCTTCTACAACATAAAAGGAACATGAAACCTTACCTTTCCAACTTCTTTCCACTTGCCAAAGGAAGCACTTTCTTGCCAAGATAATTATACCAACTTGAAGAGCACCATGAACTTAGTAAGGATATAGGAAGATTACAATTTTTGCACCAAGATTGAAGCCTTGAAAATTTTTTCTTTCTTTCCTTTCTCTTTTCTCTTCTCACGGCCGAATGGCCTTTTCTTTTTTTTTTTCTTGATTTTTCTTGTTTCTCTCTTGAATTCTCTAGATGCTTAGGCCCCTTATATAATTAATCACATGCACAATTGATTAATTTCCATGGACTTGGGTTTTTTTTCTCTTGGCCGGTTGGGCCTATCCAATTTGGGCCTCATTTCCTTATTTTTTTTTTCAAGCCCAATTCATCAAAATTCTTCTTTTGTAATTTCCGAAACAAATTTCCAAAATTCCAAATTTGCCCTTAGGCCTTCTCCGGTGTTTTCACATTCAAGCTTCCATAACCGGCATACACATACTAAGAAAAATTCCAACTTGGCCTTCTTTCTCATAACTCAAAATTATTTCGAATTTTCCGATTATGCAAAAAGGCGGGATATAACAGTCGTGGAGACGGAGGAAAGTCATGCCTTGAAAGGAAAGGGACTAATCATCATAAGGTAGGTTTACCAACGAGGATTAATAGCGAGGAGGCATATGAAGGACATTAACCTTATAGAAATCTTGTATCGTAATATTAGGACTTCTAGACTCGGCTCATTATCACATTCCTATCATTCTCTTCATTCTATCTCATATGAGCTCTTTATAGCGCAGTCTCATCATTCCTGGCACATACGTACATAGAGAAATAATAGGAAGATAGGAGGATTCATACCATAGATCATGCCTTAGAAAGGAAGGTTGAGCCTCACATACCTTTGTCGTTTAACTATGCGATTGCTTGCTCGTTCTCCTTTAATGCACTCGTCTATACCTTCAAGAGAATTCGTATCGACGTTAGCTATGAGATCGTGAAAACGTGCTCTCTAAAGCTATAGAAATTTGGGCAGCATCTCCTTTGTTTATACTACTTTTCGCCATATTCCATATCAACGCCCAACATCCATAATAATCACTACAATAACATTAACAATAATCGTAGTTCATTCGCATGATTCGCATTCCATAATTTCACCTCAATTTCCCATAATTATGACTAAAAATCCATCGTCGTATTCTTTCATATCCAATGCTCATTTCATGTTCTATAGGTCATTTATAACACATTTATATCATCAACATATTCATTTCCATGATTCAATCCAGTACTAATCACTAATGACAATATTCATCCATTTAATGACCCATTTGTTGTGCTCTTCTACCTTCCATGAATCTTAACTCGATAATACTTCAAATAGCATGTAAAGTTCATGAAACTTACCTTAAATAATAGAGGAACAAGCTTGGAATGGTGATTCACCCTTAGCACCAAAACCCTAGTTTATCTCTCTTGGGATTTCTTGACTTGGATGCCTTTTAATGGATTTTCTTCACTTGATTCTCTTGATTTCTTGTTGTTGATCTTTGCCTTCTAGTGATTTCTCATGGTTGAAGTGTTTGGAACACTCTAGAGCTTTCTTATGTTGTGGAGGGATGAAGGAAAAATGAAAAATGAAAAGGAGAAAAGGTCCCTTATATAAAATGGAATTCAGCCCGACGGGAATATACGGACCAACATACGGTCCGTATAAAACATACTGACCGTATGTTGGACCGTACATTTGGTCCAGTGCCTCATGTCATTCTGGGTCAAATCTATGGCTGGACATACGGCCAGTCGATTTTATACGGCCAGTATGTCTGGCCGTATGTTTGCCCAGTTTTCCGAGAGTTGTTTCGTCGCCTCGTTTGACCTCCGATCCTTATGGAACCTTCTTAACACTTGCTCATCACTTCAATACCATTCTAAGGGACGTCATAACTCTTCTCCACAACATCCTTAGGGTACCACTAACCCAATACTCATAGTTTTCATCCGACACACTGTTATGCCCCGTATCTTTACACTGGGACATTAGTAAGCTAAGTGCGACAAGTTAAAGGCAAAGCTATTCTAGGGTTCCCGGTAAGGGTTTTCACCTCCCGATTTCGTTTCTATGCACAAGTTGCCAATAGATTTAGTGTGGTATAAGATCATTATTGGAGAATAAAGATTAATTGACTAAGATTGGATGGCTAAGAGAGATTAAGAGCTTAATTACACCATTAGTGAACCTAAGTGGCCGTGTGGGTCCCACTTGTGATTTGGCCAACTTTTATTGGCTAACAACTTGGGTGGGACACATGTCCACTTTGTGGACTGCCTATATAAGGAAAATTGCTGATTCACAATTCAATTAGAAGCTCATTTCATCATTACAAGATAGAGAAATTAAGAGATAGAGAGAGAGAGTCTCGGCCATAGTCCGAGAATGAACCTCCTCCATTTGATCCAAAAAAATTTTCCAAGCAAATTAAATCCTCCTCAAGTGTATAAGGACGTGTGGTAGTTGTTGGGAGGAGACTAGGAGGTGTAGCATTCAAGAAAGTTGAAGATTTGGCCAAGGTTGAAGGACATGTTGCAAGGTAAGAATGATCATTGTTCTTGTGATATAGGATGATTTGAATGTATAATTCATGTATGTTGTTGTTGGATTGTTGTTATGGTTGAACTTGAGGTTGAGCCGTGAGCTTAGTGAAGCCATGGTTGGTTCCATTTTGCATGCATTGTTGGTAAATAAATGTATGTCAACATATGTAGTTGAACAAAGATTTTAGAAATGGGTTTATGATGTGCATGTTAGAATTGGGCTATTTTCTTAAAGTTTGAATGAGCCGTGTGTTGTAGACTTTCATGGAATCATGTTTAGTCTTCTTATACATGTATTGGAAGTGGATTGAAAGTGTTGTAGTATGAATAAATAAGTGAAAATCATGAAATGTAGGAATGGCATTGAAGCCGTGTAAGGGGACCCTTTTTAGGGGACTTTTATGGACATTTTTGTGCCAAGTTTTGATTGTTGTTGTTGTGCACATTGTGGTACATTGTATGTATGTTGAATAGGTGAATTAAGGTGTTAATGAAACAAATCATGTTGAGATGTATAAGCAGTCCAAACCGTGGACTGTTTTAAGATTAGAAGTGAAGTAATGTTGTTGAATGATTGAATGTTATTATGAACATGTAGTAAAGGTGAAATGGTAGGGTTGTATGGGCTGTTTGGCTGTGAGTTGGAACTGAATTGTGTGATATACAAGCTGTCCAAAGTTCCCTAAGTCATGTTAAACAAGTTTGGAAAGATATAAGAAAGGAATGACTAGCAATGTTAGCTTGTAGCACTAGTTGGTTCGAATGCGAACGAAACGTCGTCCAAATGTTTGAAAGGGATTGTGAGTGTTAGAGTGCGTATTAAAATCCTTTGTAAACTAACTGTAGCTCTTGATATCTTAATATAGGATAAGTGTTGTTGGGCAGCAAGTACAAGTTATTATGCGACTAAACGCTAAAGGTACGCAAAGCCTATTCCTTCCTTCTTTTGGCATGTCCTAGACGTAAGTAAGATATAATCTGAGCCTCGGGGTGACTCCACTCTCTAACTCTTAGTATGATATGTGATTGTTATTCGTCCGTAATGTTGAAAATGTTGGTATAGTGAAATATGATCTCGTTATTTATTACATGATGGACTAGTATGTGATGTACAAGGAGTTCTTATTTTTTTAAAAGGAATTGCATAAGTATGCTTGGTTTTTATATAACGTAACATGCTAATGTCCAAGAATTGATTTTGTTACTATTCATTGAGTCTCAAAAATGTTTTATATATATATGTGGTTGCTTATTACTCTTGCTCGTGCTACCGCTATATCCTTCACTCGAGTCCGGGCCGGCACGTTCTCGTGCGCCGATCCATTATACTATTCACCGAGTCCCTCACTAGAGGGCCGGGACACGTTATATATATATATATGATGATGATGATGATGTGATGATATGATGATTTGGAGATGGAGGCCGGAGGGCATATATTCCTTATTACCGAGTCCCCTACTAAAGGGCGGGACACGTATATGCTTATGTTTATGATGTTATGATTATAAATACGAGTTCCTCACTAAAGGGCCGGACACATTATATATGTTATATACGAAATGATTATGCGGCTTTGATTATGAGATACTATATTGACATTGATATGAGAACGATATAAATGAAATATGTTCAAAGGTAAGTTTTATGAAACTCGTTTGTTGTATTGAATCCTATCACCTTGTCTCGATATGATTCCATTTACTATGTTTCATGCTTTACATACTCGGTACATATTTCGTATCGACCCCCTTTCTTCGGGGGGGTGCGTTTTTATGCCGCGAGTACGGACACACGCTTCGGAGATCCGCCGGCTTAGGATATCTACTCGGCTATTTCGCAGTGCTCTTTTATTCCGAGCATAGTTTCGTGGTATAACCTTTTGATATGTATATATATGTTATCGTTCGAGGGTACGACGGGGCCCCCCCCGTCATATGATGTCGTTGTCACTCTTAGAGGTGCAGGTCACAAGTGTGGGTCTATGTGTGGTTGTTGTTTTGTTATGGTTATGACTTGTGTTTGGGGCGTTCCATTTGTAGTGGCGACCTTGTCGGCTTGCGTAGATATATGTTCATTATGGCGGCCGTGTATGAAGGTAGCCTTCTCGGCTTGTGTTTTGTTGGGACGTTCCCTATATATATATATGACGACTTTCTTTAAAACTTTTGCGATATTAAATGTTAAAGGGTATAACTCTTCGGGAGATAAGTAGCTTCGACTTGCATATGTTTTGCCCTTATACTTATATCAGCTCGTTCATGCTAGCAGTGTATGACTATAGATAACAAGTGTATACGAGTGTCCGGCTCGGGCACTAGTCATGGCCTACGGGGTTGGGTCGTGACAAAAGTGGTATCAGAGCGGTTAATCCTCGGAGTGTCCACAGACCGTGTCTAGTAGAATCTTGTTTATCGATGTGTTGTGCACCGCTACGGGGTTTTAGGATATAAACTTAGATAGTGCTACGGGCATTATTAGGATATCATCTTTCTTTCCGAAGACGTAGTCGGGGAGACCGATTAGACTACTAGGGCTTATGCTCGATCGGTACACGAGGTTGGACTTCGAGGCGAGCTCGTATTATTAGGGTGATTCTTTCGACGACGGATTGTTATGTTCCCAACTAGGGGCGGAGGATAGAGCTATGAGGGATGCGGTTCGAACTAGAAGGTCGGGGCGAGCTCGCCGGAACGGAGCGGGGCAATAGTCGGGGGACGATAGTTTGAGGGTTCGTGATTTCTTGACATGTAACCCCCGGTTTATGCTCACGACCCGGCCACGGGATCCACGGGATTTTGTCCGACTCGGATGTTGCGCACGTTGAGGGTAATTCGAGCTGCGGAGGAGCCCGAGTCCGGTGGATCGTTGGCTTCGTATCGATTACGTGATTCGTGGCTTTGAGCCTTCGGCTCCCAGTATGAGTCTGCAGGGATTGTCTATGGGGCGAGGATGCTCCTCCGACTAGATTAGTGTCGGGAGGCCTTTATGGGCCATTTTCTACCCGGAGGTGAGGGGTCGAGCTAGGGTTGATATGATAGGTTGAGGGTTCGTGATTTTCGAGATTGATAGTTGTCATGTAACCCCCGAGTTTTACTAGGGCCGAGCGAACCAGGCGACTAGCGTATCATACCCATTTTGTAAAGATACACACGTAATGAAAATTTTTTCGCAAACATGCTCGTTTTTTTCAAACCAAATAAAATTGTTCGGGTAGTATAAAATCTATAATATAAGTGTTACACCCCGTACTTTGTATGTCGAAATATTTTAAGTTGTTTGGGCGAGTTAAAGACAAGACTTTCATCGGGATGAGTCTGGGAATTGTCTAGGGGCGAGGATGCTCCTCCCAGGCATGGGACGAGTTCGTGGAAGCCTTTTTGGGCCATTTTCTGCCTCCGGAGGTGAGGCGAGCTAGGGTTGATAGATTTCTACGGTTGAGACAGGATGGCAGGAGTGTTCGAGATTATAGTCTCGAGTTCGACTCGCTGGCCCTCGCGCCCACCATTGTAGCGGACATGGGGATAGGTTACATCGTTATGTAATGGGGTTGGATACGTATTTGATTGATGGCTGTTTGGCAATGGCTTCTCAACCCGGTATGGATATTGTTCGGGTGCAAGCATATGCGCGGGGGTTGAGGACCGAATCGTGGGGCGTCGACCCTCGATAGAGAGCATGATTGGGGTCGGCATAAGAGGGCTAGGTCGGCCGGTGGCATATGAGTTTCGGGGCGGGCGGCCCGGCGGTGGCAATGAATGGTGATATTTTTCTCGGTAAACACGAGTGCACCTCCACGATCCACGGGTAGGAGGTTTGATAGTGTTACACCCCGTACTTTGTATGTCGGAATATTTTAAGTTGTTTGCGACGAGTTGAGAACAAGGCTATTCTTCCGACTTTGTTTCAAGACACAAGTTGCTTATGAATTATGTTGGATGGAAATATTAAGGAATTTGAGGTTAAAGGTGGAGTTATGGGAACTAATAATATTTCATGAAAGATGGGGCTAAAAATGAATTATGGAAAGATGAACACTTCATGAAAACTTGGGGCCAAAAGTGAAGATTTGGAGACTTAAGAATTCAAAAAAAAAAGAAGAGAAAACTTGAGGGGGTGGCCGGCCACATGCAAGTGTGGGCCAAGGCCACATGTGATATATATATGTGTGCATAAGATGATAAGCTTAATCATCTTCATCATTTGTTGCCTTAGAGCTTTCAAGAAACTTGGAGAAATAACCAAGCTTCCATTCGGCCATGGCTCCTAGCCGAGCGACCCAAGGAAAAAAAAAATTGAGGAAAAATATTTGTCTCAAGCATTTCAACTCCTTAGGAGATGCTTAACAACATGGAGGGGTTGTTGGAGTAGTAGGAACAAGGATTAGTTCCAAAGCAAATCCTAGCCAACTTGAAGAACCAAGTGAAAGAGGTATGGTTTAATCTTATTTTTCATATGTTATAGATGATTTGTATATGTTGTGGAGTATGGAAATGAATGGAAACTCATGAAATATGGGGTGTTGCAAGTTGGGCCGTGGAGTGTAGTCTTGGCCGTGCATGTGTGTGTGTGTTGTTAAGGTGATGAATTAATGAATCTAGCATGTTTTTGGTGTTGTTGTGATGTATAGAAAAGGAATGAAACTCATGGAGTGTTGTAGGTTGGGGTGTGGCCGAAAGTAGGGGCTGTTTGTATGCATGAAATGAAGTTATGTTATTTAGTATTTTGATCGTCGTCGAAATGAATTCCATGTGATAAAATGAAGTTTAATGAATGAAATTGATGTTATGAAGGTTGGGGCTGTTTGGAGGTCGTTGTATGATTAATGAAAAATTTGTATTTAAGAGAATGATGTGGTTAATGCATGGATTAATTTTGTTTAAGGTGTTAGTTGTGTTGTTGTGATCCTTATGATGTAAATGAGGGCTAAATGGTTTAAGTTGGCAATAAAATGGATTGTAGAAGGTTATGTTATTTTAGTGTGATTTTATGACATTATGGAAAATGAAGTTGTTAAAGTATGGATAGATGTTGTTGATCATGAATTCGTAAGTAGAAAATGTGTTTGATGGTTTTGATATATATGCAAGACTTTTGGGTGAAATATGGAATTGATGGAATTATTGAATATTGGATAAATGGCTTGGAATATTCTTGGCCTATGTTTGTATGATCTTGAGTTAGTGTGTGAATATGGAAATATTGATATTGACTTGAAAGTGTAAAGTTGGTTTGGAAGCGATTGCATTAGGTAAGAAGAAGACTAGTTGCGGATTGTATTGTGCTTATTGTGATTGTAGGTGTTGTTGTTTGGTTGTTGTTGATATTTTGAGCCGAGTTGAATCTCGGGGTGTCATATTTATAGGAGGTGCTGCCGGAATTTCGGTAGTCAAATGCTTAACCAAAGTTGAACTGTTAACTTGCATGAATAGTAACTTGGTAAAGATGACCATTTGCGCTTTTTGGACGAAACGAGAATTGAGATTTGACGAGCGTAAGGCGCGGCTTCGGGTATGTAAAGCTTGCCCTTTCCTTCTTTTGGCATGTCCTAGCCCTACTAGGCTAAGATCGGAACCTCGGGGATAATTCCGCTCTTGGAAATCCGAGTTTGATTTTGCATACTATTCATTCAGCGCAATTGAATTATAATCCTTATATTTGATCAAAAGGATGTTTAAATCTTTGTAATTGTGGTAAACGTATCGGATCGCTCCAAAACTTTGATGGATGGGCTTTAGGAGCCTATTGTTTGTAAATTATGTCCGCCGCCTCGGCTCGACCCGAGGTGGGGCCCACGCATCCCGAGATCTCCTTATGTCGCCCGTTTGGTATATTTGTGTGATTTTGAAAAGAAAACTTTTACTATTACTCCGATTACTATAAAATAGTTATTTTAACTACTTCGTTGAGTTGATAATATACTTTGACACATAAAACGATTTCAAAAGATTGTAACTTTTGTATACTAATTCCAATAAACTGAAACTTGTTTTACTCGCACTTACTAATGTTAGTAAATATATTTGGTCACCGGATTTTGGAAGGCAATTAATTATTGTTTACTCATATGCATGTGATCTTGATGTGTTTTCGAATAATGTTCGGAAAAGAACCTGATTTAACTATTGTCTTGGTTTTAAAGAAATGGTGTGCTTTGGTTGTTTTGTTGAGTTTGTAATAAAAGAAATTATATACGTGTGGCTATTTACGATCGCCCGTGTATTTGGTTGCTTGTGATTACGTTCGTGCATTCTCGTTGTTACCTTTTTCGCCGAGTCCGGGCCGGTATGTGTGATATTGTCCGTTTGGATACTTGACCGCGGGCGTACCCATGACCGCCGGATACTTGGCCGCGGCATGTGTATGTGTGATATCGTCCGTGGATACTTGACATGCTGTCGTGACATGACCGCTGGATTCTTGACCGCGGTATGTATGTATGTGTAGCTGTGTATATTTATATGTTTGTGATATTAGCCGCTGGGTTCCCGGCCGCGGTATGTGTGTATGGTTTGTGTATGTGTGCTGAGGATGTCAGAGGTAAGTACGTTGGTATTTGGACTATTGTGCTTGCGTTCGGTACGCCTTATTTCGTTTTCTGTATTTTCTGCTTTGCATACTCAGTACATATTCCGTACTGACCCCCGCCTTTCTTCGGGGGCTGCGTTTCGTGCGCGCAGGTACCCACAGATGAGCAGATGATGCTAGCAGAAGATGTTCCGGCTGGGTTGGCGAGCTCCATTTCCTCCGGAGTGCTGCCGAGTCAGAATGCTTTGTACGGTATTCGGAGTTATGTTAGAGACTTTGCAGACAGTGTCGTGTGTATGAGATGTCCGTTTGTAAACGGCTATGTAAGCCGATGTATCAGTACGCATTGTGTTATGAATTTCATGTGTTTACAGATTCACTATGGTTACGGATTTTGTTTGATTTGAAAAGACGAAAGGCATGTATGTTTTCCAAAAAAATTTTCACCCTGTGCTTATGTTATGCTTTGTGGGCCCAGTATGGCTATGAGTATTACGAAAGTCTGCGGGTTCGCTCGGCCCTAGGTAAGGGTCGGGTGCCCATCACACCCGTCGGGAATTGGGGTGTGACAAAGTGGTATCGAAGCGAAGGTCTGTCCTAGGGGTTGTCTGCAAAGTCGTGTCCGGTAGAGTCTTGTTTATGGTGTGTTGCGCGCCACATTTATAAACAGGAGGCTACGGGGCATTTAGGGTGGTTACTCTTCTTTCACATCTGAGATCGTGCCATAGAGCCAAGTCATAGGAGATGGTACTCCTCACCCTGATTTGTGATTGCGGTGGAAGAATGATATTGACGGAAGAAAACGATTGATGGTGTTGGAAGTCACGAAGTACGCAGGTAAGCGAAGGTATGAAGATGTATGTTGGGAAAGATATTGAAGTTGCGACCGAAGTACGAGTTGAAGCCTAAAGGGGGAAAGCAAATAAGAAGGTGTAGCGAGGTGCCGTTTGAGTTGGGCATGCGAGGTATGTTTATCGTTTGTGTGTTATTGATGATATTGGGAGCCTGTGTGGCTGCGATATGATATGATGTATGTACGTATGATGGCCCTGTGAGGCACTTGTTGGTATTTTACGTGTCCGTGTTTTGAGATAGTAAGAGATGTAGAGGAAACTCTGTCGAAATCTCCCCGGGTGCTTGTAAGACCCCGTAAGGCTAGTTGAACATTCGAGGACGAATGTTCTAAAGAGAGAAAGGATGTTACACCCCGTACTTTGTATGTCGGAATATTTTAAGTTGTTTGCGACGAGTTGAGAACAAGGCTATTCTTCCGACTTTGTTTCAAGACACAAGTTGCTTATGAATTATGTTGGATGGAAATATTAAGGAATTTGAGGTTAAAGGTGGAGTTATGGGAACTAATAATATTTCATGAAAGATGGGGCTAAAAATGAATTATGGAAAGATGAACACTTCATGAAAACTTGGGGCCAAAAGTGAAGATTTGGAGACTTAAGAATTCAAAAAAAAAAAGAGAAAACTTGAGGGGGTGGCCGGCCACATGCAAGTGTGGGCCAAGGCCACATGTGATATATATATGTGTGCATAAGATGATAAGCTTAATCATCTTCATCATTTGTTGCCTTAGAGCTTTCAAGAAACTTGGAGAAATAACCAAGCTTCCATTCGGCCATGGCTCCTAGCCGAGCAGGCAAGGAAAAAAAAAATTGAGGAAAAATATTTGTCTCAAGCATTTCAACTCCTTAGGAGATGCTTAACAACATGGAGGGTTGTTGGAGTAGTAGGAACAAGGATTAGTTCCAAAGCAAATCCTAGCCAACTTGAAGAACCAAGTGAAAGAGGTATGGTTTAATCTTATTTTTCATATGTTATAGATGATTTGTATATGTTGTGGAGTATGGAAATGAATGGAAACTCATGAAATATGGGGTGTTGCAAGTTGGGCCGTGGAGTGTAGTCTTGGCCGTGCATGTGTGTGTGTGTTGTTAAGGTGATGAATTAATGAATCTAGCATGTTTTTGGTGTTGTTGTGATGTATAGAAAAGGAATGAAACTCATGGAGTGTTGTAGGTTGGGGTGTGGCCGAAAGTAGGGGCTGTTTGTATGCATGAAATGAAGTTATGTTATTTAGTATTTTGATCGTCGTCGAAATGAATTCCATGTGATAAAATGAAGTTTAATGAATGAAATTGATGTTATGAAGGTTGCGGGCTGTTTGGAGGTCGTTGTATGATTAATGAAAAATTTGTATTTAAGAGAATGATGTGGTTAATGCATGGATTAATTTTGTTTAAGGTGTTAGTTGTGTTGTTGTGATCCTTATGATGTAAATGAGGGCTAAATGGTTTAAGTTGGCAATAAAATGGATTGTAGAAGGTTATGTTATTTTAGTGTGATTTTATGACATTATGGAAAATGAAGTTGTTAAAGTATGGATAGATGTTGTTGATCATGAATTCGTAAGTAGAAAATGTGTTTGATGGTTTTGATATATATGCAAGACTTTTGGGTGAAATATGGAATTGATGGAATTATTGAACATTGGATAAATGGCTTGGAATATTCTTGGCCTATGTTTGTATGATCTTGAGTTAGTGTGCGAATATGGAAATATTGATATTGACTTGAAAGTGTAAAGTTGGTTTGGAAGCGATTGCATTAGGTAAGAAGAAGACTAGTTGCGGATTGTATTGTGCTTATTGTGATTGTAGGTGTTGTTGTTTGGTTGTTGTTGATATTTTGAGCGAGTTGAATCTCGGGGGTGTCATATTTATAGGGGAGGTGCTGCCGGAATTTCGGTAGTCAAATGCTTAACCAAAGTTGAAATGTTAACTTGCATGAATAGTAACTGGTAAGGATGACCATTTGCAGATTTCTGACGAAACGAGAATTGAGATTTGACGAGCGTAAGGCGCAATCCAGGTATGTAAAGCTTGCCCTTTCCTTCTTTTGGCATGTCCTAGCCCTACTAGGCTAAGATTGGAACCTCGGGGACAATTACCGCTCTTGGAAATCCGAGTTTGATTTTGCATACTATTCATTCGGCGCAATTGAACTATAATCCTTATATTTGATCAAAAGAATGTTTAAACCTTTGTAATTGTGGTAAACGTGTCTGGATCGCTCCAAAACTTTGATGGATGGCTGTAGGTAGCCTAATGTTTGTAATTTACGTCCGCCGCCTCGGCTCGACCTGAGGTGGGGCCCGCGCATTCCGAGATCTCCTTATGTCGCTCTGTTTGGTATATTTTTGTGATTTTGAAAAGAAAACTTTTGACTATTACTCCGATTACTATAAAATAGTTATTTTAACTACTTCCTTGAGTTGATAATATATTTTGACACATAAAAACGATTTCAAAAGATTGTAACTTTTGTATACTAATTCCGATAAATGCGAAACTTGTTTATTGCACTTACTATGTTAGTAAATATATTTGGTCACCGGTTTTGGAAGGCAACCTAATTATTTATTTACTCATATGCATGTGATCTTGATATGTTTTCGAATAATGTTCGGAAAAGAACCTGATTTAACTATTGTCTTGGTTTTAAAGGGATGGTGTGCTTTGGTTGTTCTGTTGAGTTTGTAATAAAAGAAATTATATACGTGTGGCTATTTACGATTCTGCCCGTTATTTGGTTGCTTGTGATTCTGTTCGTGCATTCTTGTTATTACCTTTTTTCGCCGCCGGGCCGGTATGTGTGATATTGTCCGTTTGGATACTTGACCGCGGGTACTGTGCCATGACCCATTTGGATACTTGGCCGCGGCATGTGTATGTGTGATATCGTCCGCTTTATATATTTGACATATTGGATTCTTGACTGTGGTATGTATGTATGTGTGTGTGTATATTTATATGTTTGTGATATTATTAATTGCTATTTTGGGTTCCCGGCCGCGGTATGTGTGTGGTTTGTGTATGTGTGCGAGGATGTCGGATGTAAGTACGTTGGTATTTGGACTATTGTGCTTGCGTTCGGTACACCTTATTTCGTTTTACGTATTTTACGCTGCATACTCGGTACATATTCCGTGCGACCCCCTTTCTTCGGGGGTCTGCGTTTCATGCCGCGCGTACCCACGGATGAAGCGAGATGATGTTAGCGAAGATGTTCCGGCTGGGTTGGCGAGCTCCATTTCCTCCGGAGTCTTTGTAATTCGAGTCGAATGCTTTTGTACGGTATTCGGAGTTATGTTAGAGACTTTGCGACGATGTCGTGTGTATGAGATGTCCGTTTGTAAACGGCTATGTAAGCCGATGTATCGGTACGCATTGTGTTATGAATTTCATGTGTTTACAGATTCACTATGGTTACGAATTTTGTTTGATTTGAAAAGACGAAAGGCATGTATGTTTTCCGAAAATTTTTTTTCACCCTGTGCTTATGTTATGCTTTGTGGGCCCAGTATGGCTATGAGTATTACGAAAGTCTGCGGGTTCGCTCGGCCCTAGGTAAGGGTCGGGTGCCCATCACACCCTATCGGGAATCACAGATAGCACGGGGGTATTCGAAGCCGGTCAAAGCTCCATGACTTCGGGGTTCCGGACGCACGGTTCGGTCCGGATGAGGCCACCTTTACCTCGGTGCCCTCGATGTGGTAGGCGTCATCGAGTGTCGTCGTATTGCGGTGCTTGTTTCTCTTGCGGCCGTATTACTATGAGGGAGTGTCGATTTGGCGTGTGCGGTGGAGCGGCTTCCTAGATTGAATCGATTCTTTGGTTCATCCTCTTCGGCGTTATGCGCCCTACGGGCAAAGCATTCGACACCCGGCCCGGCCGTGGCGGAGGGCGGGCGTAGTTTCCGGTTCCGGCGGTCCTTCGAACCGCATATATGCCTTAACTAGCGGACAAGATCGGAGGCGTCGCCAAACGTTGTTACGGGTATATTATCGATCTTCTCCCCGATATGTATATGCATTGATAGATCCGGGCTCTACATTATCATATATCTCTCCTTTGTGGTTGGTAAAATTGGGGTAAAACTTTGAATTTACGAACCGTTCGAGGTAATACACAGCGTAGGGATTCGGTTATAGCTAAGCGGTATATAGGAATTGTTCGGTGGTTATACATAATCGTTGCACCAAGGCGACTTAATAGAGCTAAGTATGATTGAGTTCGATGTAATTATGGGGATGAATGGTTGGCTTCTTGTTATGCTAACGTAGATTGCGAGAGGCAAAGTAGTTCGGTTCCGGTTTCCGGGGAATAGGTTAGAGAATGGAAGGGGAATACGGCATCGGCAAAGGGTAAGTTTATTTCATACCTCAAGGCAAGGAAAATGGTTAGAAAGGGTACATTTATCATCTGGTCCGTGTGCATGACTCGAAAGCGGAAGTACCGACTCTTCAGTCAGTTCCGGTAGTTAATGAATTTCCAGATGTGTTCCCAGATGAACTTCCAGGCCTCCCACCTGAGCGTGAGGTAGAGTTCACTATAGACGTATTTGCCGGACACTCGGCTATATCTATTCCTCCTTACGAAATGGCACACGGGCGAAGGAATTGAAGGAGCAGCGAGAGACTTATTAGAGAAGGGCTTCATCGAGGCCCATGCGTCACCTTGGGGAGCACGGTATTGTTTGTGCGGAAGAAAGATGGGTCGGCTGCGTATGTGTATTGACTATGGCGGCTGAATAAAGTGACAATAAAGAACGGTATCCCCCCCGGGATTGACGATTTATTTGACCGGTTGGAGGGTGCTAAGTGTTTTCGAAGATAGACCTGAGTCGGGTTATCATCGAGTGCGGGTGAGGGAGGAAGACATTCCAAAGAGGCGCATTCGGGACCGGTATGGGCACTACGAGTTTAAGGTGATGTCCTTTGGTTTGACCAATGCTCCCAGCAGTGTTCATGGATCTAATGAACCGAGTATTCAAGCCATTTCTTGATCTGTTTGTGATTGTGTTTATTGATGACATTCTGATTTATTCGCGGTCAGAAGGGGAACATGCAGACCACTTGAGAGCGGTACTTAGGGTCCTCCAGCATCAGAAATTATATGCCAAGTTCTCTAAATGTGAGTTCTGGTTGACTTCAGTAGCTTTTCTAGGGCATATTGTTGGGGCTGACGGTATTCGGGTGGATTCGCAGAAAATAGGGGAGGCATTAAGACATGGCCTAGACCTACAACACCTGCGAGGTACGTAGTTTTCTCGGGCTAGCGAGTTACTACGGGAGATTTGTGGAAAAGTTTGCCTCGATTTCAGCGCCTTTAACAAGATTAACACAGAAGGCAGCCCAAGTTTCAGTGGACTGATGCTTGCGAACAGAGCTTTCAACTGTTGAAAGATAAGTTGACTACGGCTCCAGTCCTAACTCTCCCAGAGGGGCCGGATGGCTATGTTGTTTATTGTGATGCTTCCGGTATTGGGATAGGTTGCGTGTTGATGCAACATGGCAAAGTTATAGCCTATGCCTCCCGACAACTCGAGAAAGCACGAAAAAAAATTACCCCACCATGACACAGGTTAACGGCGGTGATTCATGCTTTGAAAATATGAGACATTATCTATATAGCGTACATGTTGATATTTATATGGATCATAAGAGTCTCCGGACATCTTCAAGCAAAAGAGCTGAATTTGCGGCAAAGGAGATGGCTAGAATTGCTGAAAGACTATGATGTTTACATCCTTTATCACCCGAGGGAAGGCCAATGTGGTAGCGGACGCACTCGGTAGTAAGTCTATGGGCGGTTTGGCGGATGTACCGCCAGGGAGGAAGGAGATAGCCCACGAGGTTCGACAGTTAGCCAATCTGGGAGTTCGTTTGTTGGACTCTTGTTATATCCCGCATTTTTGTGCGTTTGGACAATTCAAGACAATTGCGGGAAGACGACAAGCAAGGTCATGTTTTTATTTTGTTAAGTATATGAATGACTTGGGAAACATTTAGAAGTGGAATTAATGAGGAAGGTCAAGGGCATAAAGGGAAATTTGCAATACGACTCGTGGGAATATGGAGGAAAGACGAAGGGTAAATTTGGAATTTTGGAAACTTGTTTCATGGAAAAAATTAAATTAAAATTCGCCAACAATTTGGGCTCACAAAATAATAAGAGTGAGGCCCAAATCCAAGAGGCCCAACCGGCCAAACAATGGCCCAAATCCATGGAGAAAAATTATTCTACCATGTGATAAATATGATATGGATTATATTATATAACCATCCTTATCATGTAGAAACTTCAAGAAAAAAAAAAGAAAGAAAGAGTAGCAAGAAGAGGTCACGGCTAGAAGAGAAAAAAAAAGGAAAGAAAAAAAATTCTTGGAGCCAAATCCTTTGGTTCAAAAATCCATTTCTTGTGGAATTACTAATAAGTGTAGGATTCTCTACAAGGTGATATAACTATTTTGGCAAGAAAGTAGTTTTGGTGGCAAGTGGAGCACTTGAAGGAAAGGTAAGAATCAATCTCTTTTGTTATGTTATGATGGTTGGTTTGTGTTGTAGTAGGAAGAAACGAGTAGAAACTATGGAAACATGGAAGTTGCAAGGTGGGTGTGCCTATGTATGTGTGGCCGTGTGTGTATTAATGTACAAGTGTGATGAGTTGAATTTTTATGTTGAATTCTAGTTATGGACATGGTGTAATTCATATTGGAAATAAGAGTTGAATAAATTTAATGGAACTTGGAAAGAGTAGGTGTTGGCCGTGCATGCATGTATGTATATGTAAGAATCTTGTGTTAATTATTTTGTTTAGTATTTGGTTGTTCTTGTCGCAAATGTTATGTTGATAATGGAAGTTGAATAATTTTGGCGAAATGGTAGAAGTTGGAGATTCGTGATCGAAGTTATGTAAATTAAATATTATGTTCTTGTATGCATGAAAGACAATATGATTAGTACGGTGTTGTCGGAATGTAAATTATGAGGTTGTTATTATTTTTCATTGAAGTTGGAAAGCTTTGGAAGAAGTAGTAAATTGATTGAATTTGGAAATTTGTAGTATTGTTGTTGGAATTGTGGTTAATAGTTTGGCCGGGTTTGAATTCCCGGATTGTGGTTGATGAGAAATTTGGCTATATTGAATGTTGAGGATGGTACATTTACAAAGGAAGTCTTCTGCCCAAATTTCGGTAGCAAGTGTTTCCTTAAGATTCTAACTCTAAGGATCCTAATAGGAGTTTTGGTAAACATGACCAATTTGCATCATTTTGACGAGATTGCGACGTGAATTTGGAATAGCTAAAGGAGCGAAAAGAGGTATGTAAGGTTTCTCCTTCCTTTCTTGGCATGTCTTAGACGTATAGGCTTGATTTCGCGCCTCGGGGACCTTCCTAACTCTTAAATCCGCAAATGAAAATAGTTACTATTCATTCAGTAAGATTGAACCCAAAAGTGCATAAATTGTTGAGGAAACGTCTAAACATCCTAGAACTTGCAAAAATGAGACCCGATTACCCTAAGACCGTCATAAGTAACGTCATGACACGTATTATATAGTTGTGTACGCCACCTCATTTGACCCGAGGTGGGCCCCTTTGTTCCCGGATATTCCTTGTTGTCCGTTGACTTATTATAAAGTAGAATCCAATGGAAACTTTTGATTCGTATTCCGTCCTCAAAAGACAAGTACTGTAACTATGCTTACAAGGATATTCCTATGATGGCAATAGAGACGCCAGATATGATAAAGTGACTACAACGTCCTTATTTTCAAAAGTTGAAACTATGACTTTAAAGCGTGACTTTTCTTCTTAGAAAGTTTATAAATGTTTTCAAAAATATTCATTTTTCTCCAAATCCAAGTTTTGCGTTTTGGATAGTTTTTATGACTAAAACGACGAATATGATTTTACAATGATAACGACGATGTCAAACATGGGTAAATGTCTATAACGAGTATGTTAAAAGCATGTACCTACCATGAGTATATCTATGACTATGTTTTACTATGACATATGTATATAAATGTGAATATGTAATGTATATGTTTATGGGGAAATGGGAAGGGCAAGCCGTGTCCACCGATTCAGGCTTTATCATCCCGACGCGGGATGCCGGACGCGGGATTTATGGGAGAGCCGTACGCGGCGTACGTTCCGTGATATATATATATATATACATACTATGATATCTTTGGGACATTAAGTTGGGGAGGGGGGTGGGAGAGCCGATGTACTCGGCGTACGGTAAAGGTAAGAAAAAGATATCGCCATCGGGATGTACCGTTTGCCGAACTATCTTTCTTGCGAAATGTACTTGATATCTTTATATATAAAGATACGGGGCTACGTATTCCGGAAAAAATGGGCTAGGCTTGCGTGGTATCTTCCTACGGCAGCATACACAATACGGTGTACTTCGTACCCGGATAAGCTCGTACATCTATTCGTTATGACTTATACTCTATGTTCATTTACTATGTTATTATTCATGCCTTACATACTCGGTACACTATTCGTACTGACGTCCCTTCTTGTGGACGCTGCGTTTCATGCCGCGCAGGTCAGCAGACAGACGGTTTTGGTTCTTAGAAGCCTTACCAGCAGCACTCGACAGCGCTCCAGTTGTTCCGGAGCCTCATTCCCTTGGTACTATTTTGTGTATATATATGCGGGCACGATAAAGATCTCTACCTTCTTCCGTATATGTGTACTATGTTTAGAGGCTCGTGTCAGATTCAAATGATTTGTACAGTTAGGTGTTTGTATCTTGGGTTATTGTATAGCGTAATAGCAAAGTTTATTATTCCATGTTTATGATGACGCTGCTAATGTAAACGTTCTGTAACAAAAAAAAATGGCACAGCTCCTATGGCCCACTTGATAGTGAGAATAGGATGCGAGATAAGGGGTGCTCGGTACAAGTATCGGGTACTCGTCACGGCCCCTAGTTGGGTCGTGACAACTCTGAAGGTGATAGGGTATTTGTGCGAGGCGTTGCTGAGTCGTCCATTGTAGAAGAGGTAAAAAGGCACCAGTACGAGGATCCTATTCTTGTACATTATAGAGATACAACACTTGAGAGGGAGACCCCATTCGAGATTACATCCGACGGAGCACTTCGGTATGAAGAACGGATTATGTGTACCCGAGGTTGCGGATTACGGCAACCGAGTTATGGGAGAGGCACATTATGCTCGTTACTCGTCCACCCGGGTCAACCAAGATGTATCAAGACCTTAGATGCCTATATTGGTGGGATGGCATGAAGAAAGATATAGCGGAATTTGTGGCTCGGTGCCCGAATTGTCGCGGTTAAGACGGAGCACGAGAAGCCGGGGACTATTGCAGAGATGGAGATCCCTTACACAAGAAATGGGAGGTAATCAATATGGACTTCACACGGGAGTCTACCTCGCACTCCAAAGAATTATGACTCATCGTACGGGTCATCGTGGATAGGTTGACGAAATCAGCTCATTTCCTGCCAGTCAGGACTACATATTCAGCAGAAGATTATGCCAGATTGTATATCAAGGAAATAGTGAGACTGCATGGGGTTCCTACAGCTATTATCTCTGACAGGGGAGCCCAGTTTACAGCTAATTTCTGGAGATCTTTTCAAGAGGGATTGGGGACCCAGGTGAGTCTCAAAGACAAAGATTTCATCCTCGGATTGACGGACGGGCCGTTGCGTACTATCCGGACACTACAAGATATGTTACGGGCTGTGTCATTGATTTCAAGGGTAGTTGGGATGATCACTGGCGCTTATCGAGTTTGCATATAATAACAATCACCATTCTAGTATCCGGATGGCACCGTATGAGGCTCTATACGGCAGAAGGTGCATCACCTATAGGCCATTTTAGTTTGACGTGGGTGAGACTAAGTTGATAGGCCCGTATATGATTCGGCGGTCGATAAGGTGAAACTTATTCGAGAGACTAGGCGCCCGAGTCGGCCAAATCGTATACAGATAATCGACGTCGACACCTAGAGTTCCAAGTTGGCGATTGGGTATTCTTGAAGGTGTCACCCATGAAGGGTGTTATGAGATTTTGCAAGAAAGGGAAATTGAGTCCGAGGTACATTGGACCTTATCAGGTTACCCGAAAGGTAGGCCAAGTTGCCTACGAGTTAGATCTACCAGCTAATTTGGGAGCAGTACATCCGGTATTCCATGTGTCCATGCTTCGGAAGTGTATAGGCGATCCGTCTAGGGTGTTTCCTGCGGATGAGGTCCAAGTACCTAAAAGTTGTCCTACGAAGAGCGTAGATAGCTATACTTGACCGTTAGATCGGGAGATTGCGAACCAAAGATGTGGTTTCGGTTAAAGTATTATGGCGAAATAATAACGGGGAAGAGATGACACCGGGAAGCTAAGGAGGAGATGAAGAAGAAATATCCCCATTTGTTTACTACGCTTGCAGGTAATCTAAACTCCTTGCTTAAATATGTAAATGATCTGATCAATCTATGTGCTATTGATAAAAGAACTCTTTTCCCCGATTCTTATAAGACCCGGTGGGGTTAGGACAACATTCGAGGACGAATGTCCTAAAGGGGGGAAGAATGTTATGTCCCGTATCTTTGCATAGGGACATTATAAAGCTAAGTGCGACAAGTTAAAGACAAAGCGGTTTTAGGGTTCCCGGTAAGGGTTTTCATCTCCCGATTTCGTTTCGATGCATCAAATAGCCTATGAATTTCGTTTGGTATAAGAACAATATTGGAGAATAAGGATTAATTGACCAAGATTGGATGACTAAGTGAGATTAAGAACTTAATTACATCATTAGTGAGCCTAAGTGGCCGTGTGGGTCCCACTTGTGATTTGGCCAACTCTTATTGGCTAGGAACTTGGGTGGGACACATGTCCACTTTGTGGACTGCATATATAAAGAGAAATTGCTGATTCATAATCCAAATAGAATTTCATTTCAACATTACAAAGTTGGAGAAGATAGTGATAGAGAGAGAGGAGAGAAGCCACAAGTCGGCCGAGAACACCCTCCTCCATTTTGATCCAAAAAAAATCCATTTTTCAAGCAAATTAACTCCTCATCAAGTGTATAAGGACGTGTAGTAGTTGTTGGGAAGAGACAAGGAGGTGTAGCATTCCATAAGATTGAAGATTCGGCCAAGGTTGAAGGGAAAGTTGCAAGGTAAGAATGGTCATTGTTCTTGTGTTGTATGAAGATTTGAATGTATAATTCATGCATGTTGTTGTTGGATTGTTGTTGTGGTTGAACTTGAGGTTGAGCCGTGGGCTTAGTGAAGCCACGGTTGGTTCCATTTTGCATGCATTGTTGGTAAATAAATGTATGTCAACATATGTAGTTGAATAAAGATTTTAGAAGTTGGGTTATGATGTGCATATTAGAATTGGGCTATTTTCTTGAAGTTTAAGTGAGCCGTGTGTTGTAGACTTTCATGGAATCATGTTTAGTCTTCTTATACATGTATTGGAAGTGGATTGAAAGTGTTGTAGTATGAATAAATGGGTGAAAATCATGAAGTGTAGGAATGGCATTGAAGCCGTGTAAGGGGACTGTTTTAGGGGAGTTTATGGACTGTTTTGTGCCAAGTTTTGATTGATTGTTGTTGTGCACATTGTGGTACATTGTATGTATGTTGAATAGGTGAATTAAGGTGTTAATGAAACAAATCATGTTGAGATGTAGAAGCAGTCCAAACCGTGGACTGTTTTAAGATTATAAGTGAAGTAATGTTGTTGAATGATTGAATGTTATTATGAACATGTAGTAAAGGTGAAATGGTATTGTTGTATGGGCTTTTTGGCCGTGAGTTGGGACTGAATTGTATGATATACAAGTTGTCCAAAGTTCCCTAAGTCATGTTAAACAAGTTTGGAATGATATAAGAAAGGAATGACTAGCAATGTTAGCTTGTAGCACTAGTTGGCTTGAATGCGAACGAAACGTCGTCTAAATGTTTGAAAGGGATTGTGAGCGTTAGAGTGCGTATTAAAATCCTTTGTGGACTAACCGTAGCTCTTGATATCTTGATATAGGATAAGTGTTGTTGGGCAGCAAGTACAAGTTATTATACGACTAAACGCTAAAGGTACGCAAAGCCTATTCCTTCCTTCTTTTTGGCATGTCCTAGACGTAAGTAAGATATAATCGAGCCTCGGGTGACTCCACTCTCTAACTTCTACTATGACATGTGATTGTTATTCGTCCGTAATGTTGAAAATGTTGGTATAGTGGAATTATGATCTCGTTATTTATTACATGATGGACTAGTATGTGATGTATAGGAGTTCTCATTCTTAAAAGGAATTGCATAAGTATGCTTGATTTTTATAAAATGTAACATGCTAATGTCCGAGAGCTGATTTGGTATACTATTCATTGAGTCTCAAAAATGTTTTATATATATATGTGGTTGCTTATTACTCTGCTCGTGCTACCGCTATATCCTTCACTGAGTCCCGGGCCAGGGTACGTTCTCGTGCGCCGATCCATTATACTATTCACCGAGTCCCTCACTAGAGGGCGGGACACGTTATATGTATATATATGATGAGGATGATGATATGATGATATGATGATTTGGAGATGGAGGCCAGGAGGGCATACATTCCTTATTACCAAGTCCCTTACTGAAAGGCCGGGACACGTATATGCTTATGTTTATGATGTTATGATTATAATTACCGAGTTCCTCACTAGAGGGCCAGGGACACGTTATATATGTTATATACGTAATGATTATGCAGCTTTGATTATGAGATACTATAGTGACATTGATATGAGAACGATACGGATGAAATATGTTCAAAGGCAAGTTTTATGAAACTCGTTTGTTGTATTGAATCTTGTTCACCTTGTCTCGGATATGATTCTATTTACTATGTTTCATGCTTTACCTACTCGGTACATATTTCGTACCGACCCCTTTCTTCGGGGGCCGCGTTTCATGCCCGCGGTACGGACACACGCTTCGGAGATCCGCCACCTAGGATATCTACCCGGCTATTTCGAGTGCTCTTTTATTCGGAGCATAGTTTCGTGGTATAACCTTTTGATATGTACATATGTTATCGTTCGGTACGACGGGGCCCCGTCCGTCATATGATGTCGTTGTCACTCTTAGAGGTCCGTGGTCACAAGTGTGGGTCTATGTGTGGTTGTTGTTTTGTTATATGGTTATGACTTGTGTTTGGGGCGTACCCATTTGTAGTGGCGGCCTTGTCGGCTTGCGTAGCTATATATGTTTATCCATGGCGGTATGTATGAAGGTAGCCTTCTCGGCTTGTGTTTTGTTGGGACGTTCCCTATATATATATATATGATATATATTAAACTGCCGCTTTTGCGCAATATGAACTATTAAAGGGTATAACTCTTCAGGAGATAGGTAGCTTCGACTTGCATATGTTTTGCCCTTATACTTATATCAGTTCGTTCATGCTAGTAGTGTATGACTATAGATAACAAGTGTATACGAGTGTCCAGCTCGGGCACTAGTCATGGCCTACGGGGTTGGGTCGTGACACATAGCATATCGTGTCATGTCATAGCATATCGTGTCATGTCATAGCACCGAACAACGTCGGCTCGCCCACATAGCGCCGAAATACGTCGGCTCGCCCATATATCCCAACGTCCGGCATCCTTTCCGGATGATAAGCCAGCTGACCAGGTGGCAATGAAACATGTTTCCCTTCCCATTCCCCACATATACATGTATCCCATTCCCCCAACCCATGTGCATGTACATATCCTTGACGTATTTGTCATAGACATTTTCTCATATCTGGCATCATCCTTGTCATCATAAAATCATGTTCATCGTTTTAGTCGTAAAAGCTTTCAAAATCATCAAACTTGGTTTTTGGAGGAAAATGAATATTTTGAAAAACATTTGCAAACTTTTTAAAAAGGAAAATCATGCCTTAGAACCATTACTCCTAACGTTTGAAAATGAGAACGTTATGGAAGCTTTTAACACGTTTCACGTTATCATATCCGTGGTAGAAACATATCGTCGACATATTCGTCATAGGCATTTTCTCATACTTGGCATCATTGCTATCATTATAAAGTCATATTCATCGTTTCAGGCATAAAGGCTTTCAACCTCTTAAATTGGTCTTTGCAACATATGGACATCCTGGAGAACATTTACAAATTTCTGGAAGGAATACTTGCCTTAGAAACCTAGGCTTAATAAAGTTACCTAGCAAGGTTTTGGGACATTCCGGTGCCGTCGGTGAAAATTGCATACTTCAAGCTACCTTTCCAGTTAAACCTAGAGTTTCTAATTCAATTCTATTGAATGAATAGTGGTCGAATTCAACCTCGGATTTCTAGAAATGGAGTTGTCCCCGAGGCCCGTGTCCAAACCTATTACGTCTAAGACACGCCAAAAGAGAAGTGAAGCCTTACATACCTTTTCCGCCTTTTCCGCTACTCCAAACTCGAGCTCTAAATTCGCCAGTAATCTACAATTTGGTCACATTTACCAAACGTCGGTGCATTATAGAAGTTGAGTTTTGAAGTAACACTTGTCTACCGAAATTTCACAGAAGACTTCCCCTATAAATACACCATCTCCAAAACTCCAACTTAGCAAATTTTAATCAACAACAATACCAACAATCACATTAACAATATCAATAAGCAATTCCAACCGCATTCTAACGTTAATAACTCACTTCTACATAATCAGACGACAATCATGCATATTCAATCCAACTTTATATATCCAAACTAATATGAACGATCGCACATTCAAATAACAATCCAACACAATATTCAAAATACTTCAAACCATATACTACTCCACCCGAAACTATTCCAACTTAACAAGAACCTTGCCAACACCTTTCTTTCTTCTACATTCATAAATTATGTCAACAATACATGCGTTTACAACTTCATTTTCATAAATTCAAGAAACCATATCAATGTCACATTATCGTCCAATTCATCCCACACGATTATGGCTTCAACTTGGGTCATTAAAACTTCATTTTACGACATAAAATTCATATCGACGACAACCAAAATACTAGATAACATTACCTCATTTCTTGCCTACCAAACAGCCCCTAGTTCACGGCCCAACCTCAACTCCAACACCTTATGAGTTTCACTCATTTTCTACACATCACAACAACATGCAAACAAGCTATATACAATTAATTCACTATCTCCACACAACACACACAACACACGGCCAAACCTTAACTTTCACGGCTCAACTTTAACATCCATATTTCCATAATTTTCATTCATTTCCGCACTTAACAACATACATGAACCATGCATAACATAATAAAGAGAAGATTAAAGCATACCTTCTTCTCCCAACTTCCTTCACTCGGCTAGCTTACGTTTTGTAAGAAAGGATGGTTTGCATGTCCCAACAATTACTCCATGGTGTAGAGAACCTTTTAATTAGTAGGAAACTAGGAGAAAAATAATTTTTTTGATCAAAATTTCCATGGGCCAAATTCAGCCATGCCATGGCCGAATAGGTCCCTCTCTCTCTTTCTCCATTCTTCTTGAACTTTCTTGAGCTACAAATGATGAAGATGATTTTCATTATCATCTTAACCCCTTAAATAATTACAACATGTGGCCATGGACCACATCACCATGTGGCCGGCCACCTCCCTCCATTTTCTCTTTTTTTTTTTTTTTTGAATTTTTGGGTTTTCCAAATCTTCACTTTTGGCCCCAAGTTTTCATGAAATGTTCAACCTTCCATAATTCATTTTTGGTCCCATATTTCATGAAATACTAATTTCCATAATTCCACTTTTAACCCCAAATTTTTATTAATATTTCCATCCCATAAAATCATAAAACACTTATGTCTTACAACAAGGTCGGAAAATAACCTCGTCCCCAATTTGTCGCAAACAACTTAAGAATATTCTGACGTACAAAATGCGAGATATAACAGATCGGTCTCTACTCTGATCTTGTGATCTATAAGGTGAAGAGTGCTCCTCGTTATCGTCTGCCCACCATCCGCTCGTCTGGCTTTCATTACCTCTCTTATCTGAGTCCGAGGAATGTAGATAACCGGGCAACTCCTAGTTTACCGACTGCCAGGATAGGGGGCTGGAGTAATTCGTAACACTTACCGAGGTAGCTGGTCTAATGTAGTGCTCTGCCATAGGAGCAACTGGCACGGCCTCGGGGATCTCCTCATCTGGTGTCCCAGACAAATACTCATACGGATCTATGTCATAACCGTCCCTTGGGGGGTCCTCCTCCCTGGAAGTCAAAAACTCTAGAGGAATCGTTGTTGGGTCCTCCGAGGGATCAGTCTCAATGGAATAACTGAGGCTCCTCCTGCTCGGTCCTGGAGCCTGGGGTCCTGAATCTACTCTAGGGGCCTTCTTAGTACCCACACTATCTCGGTTGATCTCCTCATGTTACATCCCATGTTTTCATGCGTTGGAAAGCGTACGGGTTGAATTACATTAGTAATGGAAGTGAAGTTGTTACCCCAAGCGCGAGTTAACATCCCGTGTTTTCATGCGTTGGAAAGCGTACGAGTTAAATTGCATTAGTAATGGAAGTGAAGTTGTTCCCCCAAACTTATAGGTGGTTAGAGTGATGGTACAGGTGTGTCATAAGGATTAGAAGTTAAACAAATCAAAGGAAATAAGTTTCGTCGAGGTTCGAAATTTATTTGAATGAAATACGGTCCGAGCTATAATATCCCGTATAATGGACTATGAAATTGGACCGTCCAACATGACCAAATTTACCCGAGCGTGGAGAATTTTATCATATCCAACGATAAAAATCAAGAACTCGGTGTATACAAGGAATGAAGTCCCGAAATGATTTAAGATGAAAAAACAATGTGACGGCAATGATTGAAAATTATATTTTATGTGTGGCAAATGAGGCTATGGACTATTGTTATATAACATGGTCATGATAATGAGCATATGACGCATGTTAAAAAGAGAAATGGTTTTTATTTAAGTAGATTGAGATCAAGAAATTAATTATGTGTTACATCCCGTATTTTGAACGACGGGACGATTCGGTTAACTATGATAAGTTAGGATTAAGACCATTCCGGGGTACGGAGTCGGGACGTGTGACCTTCGATTTTGTCGTGTGACCTAAGTATGTATGACGTTATTGATATGGAAACATTAAAGAAACTTTGGGACCAAAGATGGAATTAAGGGAAGATGGCTATTATTGAAAGAAAGAGAGGGAGTAAAATTTGGCCATGTGGCCGGCCACCTTTGAGTGGGCCATGGCCACATGGTTGGCCATTATTTGAAATAAGAAGATGACTAAGGGACTATTATATCATCATTTCAAGACATTAGAAAAAAATCAAGAAGTGTGGAGAAAAATTGAAGGGTTCGGCCATGAGAGGAAAAAAACCAAGACCAAGATCAAGCTTTCCCAAAATTATTTCTTTGATGCAAACCTACTAATTTGAGGGTGCTTAGTAACGTGGAGGTGTTGTTTCAAGCGTTGGATTGTTCGTTTTCATCCTTGGCCAACTTTGGACAAGTTGAGGATTTGTGAAGAAAGGTAAGTTTAATCTTGTTTTTATGAGTTATGGAAGGTTTATGTGTGTTGTTGTATGTTGTTATGGATGAAATTCATGGAAATTGGGTGATTGAAGTTGAGGCCGTGAGCATGGAAAGTGGCCGTGTGCATGTGTGTTGTGTGTCTAAGTGAAGAATTAAGTTTATGTGGCTTGTTTGATTATTGTGGAGTGTTGGAATGAATGAAAAATCATAAAGTATATATGTATGGTGTGTTGGCCGAATATGGCCTTTTGTATGAGTTAAGAAATGAATTAGTTTTCTTGGAATTTTAGTTGTTGTTGTTATGTGGATTCTATGTTGGAAATAAGAGTTGAATGATTCGAATTGGTATTGTAAGTGTATGGGCTGTTTTGGAAGATTTTGTATATTTAGTGTGATTTTTATGATTATGGAAATGGCATGATTAGAGTGTGGATTGTTGAAGTAAATTATGATTTGAAATCAAGAAATGCATTAGAGTTGAGGTTCTCGGGTTTGGGGACTATTTCGGGTGGATTGGAGTGTTTGTTGGATTGTTGGGAATATTGTGTGTATTGTTTAAAGAGTTCTTGAATGTTGTTTGAGTGGTTTTGGATCGATAATTGAATATGCGTTAGTTTGATTACATGTTGGTTTGTAAGTATGTAGTTGTAGTAAGTATAATTGGAATATTGTTGGAATGTGTGGAAAAGGATTATTAATGTTTGTGTTTCGAATTGATTATGGATATTGTTGGAATGATTGTTGGTATTGTTGTGTTGTTGAATCTTGGCGAGTTGAATTCTCGGGGTTGGTCCATTTATAAAGGAAGTGCTGCCCAATTTTCCGTAGGATTATGTGTTAGTTGGAAATGAACTCCTAAAATGCTTGGTTGACGTTGGTATTTGTTGATGTTATGTAGATCTTGGAGAGTTCGAGTTATAAGTTTGAGTTGGATTAGCGTTGAGTGCGAGCGAGGTATGTAAACTTAACCTTTCTTTCTTTTGGCATGTCTTAGTTGAATATAGGCTACAATACGAGCCTCGAGGAAATTCCATTCTTATAATCCGATCATGGCGATGATTCGCGTTTGTCTTTTGGTACTCGTATGTTGATGTAAGAAAATATTGGTTTTGATGTTGTTGGAAAAAAATGATTTTAAAGTTGCATAAAAAAACTTGGTTTTCAAAAGAGTTTTATTCTTAAACGATGTTGAAACTTCGAACGCTCATAACTTTCGACTAAGGGCTCGGGATTGCCTCGATATCGTCGTGGGAGGTTGTATGACGTGTGATGAGTATGATTTCCATAGGCGGGCCCGGCTCGGGTTGACACTCGTCCGTGGGTCCCGCGACCTTCGTTTGTACATTTACGATGACGTTTGGAAGAGTTTGGTATGACGATTTTCCCGATTCCCAAGTATGATCCTTTTACTTACTTTTTGAACTTATGATAATGATTTTATGCATATGGTTACTCACGACTCTGCTCGTGCGGTTTGTTGGTACATCGTTCGCCGGTTCCCGGGCCGGTTTGTTGTCGTGCGCATTATGATATATATATCCGGAGTTATCTTTGTGTTACGGTTCCGAGACCTCGCCATAGGGCCGGGTTCCGTTTATGGAGTTATCTTTGTGATATGGCTTATGATGTGTTGTGATGATGTGTTGTGTTCGGGGATACGGAGATTTGAAATCTTCGGTGTTATCTTGTGTTATGGCGCCAACGACGGGCGGGCGACCATATTTTACGTGCCCTATGCATACTTTGTATTTTGAAAAATAAACATTTGACATTTTGGAAAGGTACTTACTTTCGGTACTTGTTTCGAGTGTGTGTGACTCGGTTTATTTCTTGTATTTCTGCTTTGCATACTCGGTACATATTTCGTCGACCCCGCTTTCTTCGGGGGCCGCGTTTCATGCCGCCGGTACGGACGCCCCGGTTGGTGATCCGTCAGTTTAGGATACTATCCTGCTGTGTTGGAGTGCTCCTCTTAGTCCGGAGCCTACATCTTGGTATATACTCGTTCGCTGCATGTGTGTGTGTGTGTGTGTTCAGGGGTACGGCGGGGCCCTGTCCCGTCATATGATTACTGTTGGTTTGTTTAGAGGTACGTAGACGTGTATGTGGGTTGTGTGCCTACCCCGTACGGATGAGTTTGTATATTATATGTTTTGGGCCGATGTGCCATCGGTTAGCCTTGTCGGCTTTCGATATATATGTGTTTGAGTTTGAGATGTGTTTGAGACGGCGTTTGATATTTGTATACGCGTCGGTCGAGTGTGTGTGATTCAGGTATGATGAATGCGTTTGGGTGCCCAACTCGGGCACTAGTCACGGCCTACGGGGTTGGGTCGTGACAAAAGTGGTATCAGAGCAGTTCGTCCTCGGAATGTCTACAGACCGTGTCTCGTAGAGTCTTGTTTATCGGTGTGTTGTGCACCACATCTATAAGCAGGAAGCTACAGGGCATCTAGGGTGTTATCTTTCTTTCTGATCCTAGATCGTGCCATAGAGCCAAGTCATAGGAAATGAGATTCCTTACTTTGATCTTTGATTTCGAAAGAAGAATGGTGTTGATAACGAAAGTGATTAGCGATGTTGGAAGTTGCAAGCACGCGGGTAAGTAAAGGTATGAAAGACATATACGAGGTGTGTTTATTATTTTCGTCTTGTTGTTGATGTTGGGAGCCACGTGAGGCCGTGATATGATATATGATCTGGTATGGGGTATGATGTGTTTGGAGATATGCAATCTTTCGAAGTATGATGTCTTTGTGGCGCCGGATGGAGCGGCGACCACGTTACGTCCGCCGGGTCCCATTATGGACCGTATATGGTATGATGAGTCCGTTCACCGAGTCCCCGAGTTTTAGCGGTCCTTCGAACCGCATATACGCTTTGGCGGTAGGCGGGATCCGGAGACGGCACCGAATGTGGGTCCGTGTATATAAACCCCTTACCATAATAATCTGATGTATGTGTGTTTGTTGTATGAATGTTGGTTGATAGCGGCAAGTAGGGATCCGAAAGCCGATAGTCGGGTATTTGTAAATAGCGACGATCAAGGTGTGTCTGTTGCCATAGAGAATTTGGGTGTTTGGAATGAGAAGTAGGCATGTCCGTCGGTGAGAAGTTAGTGTCGAGGGTTGGAGAGGGTTAAAATAGTAAGTGTGTTGTGAGAGCGTTTGGAAATCTGTTAGAGCTTCAATTTACTCCGGATTATGTAATGAAAGTCGTGCGACGAGGTGGACGCGATTATATTGGGGAAAAACATCGTATTTCATCGAATTCCGAGGTTAAGCGTCTTTGAGGTGAGAGCAAATTCGGGGTGGGTGACCCGCAGGAAGTTTTTGGAAATCTTGTAAGTTCCGATGTAAGTGACAAATGAGAAGCTAGGATTGCAGTATGATGTGCGAACGGAAAATTGAAAGACGAAATCTAAGCCGAGGAGCAATAGAAGAGTTCGAAGTTGAGATAAAGAGTATGATTGGTAGGTACGACTATGTGTTATGGTGGTAACGGGAATCTTCCCCGAGGTCCTTATGCGACCTTATAAGACTAGTTGAACATTCGAGGACGAATGTTCCAAAGGGGGGAAGGATGTTACATCCCGTATTTTGAACGACGGGACGATTCGGTTAACTATGATAAGTTAGGATTAAGACCATTCCGGGTACGGAGTCGGGACGTGTGACCTTCGATTTTGTCGTGTGACCTAAGTATGTATGACGTTATTGATATGGAAACATTAAAGAAACTTTGGGACCAAAGATGGAATTAAGGGAAGATGGCTATTATTGAAAGAAAGAGAGGGAGTAAAATTTGGCCATGTGGCCGGCCACCTTTGAGTGGGCCATGGCCACATGGTTGGCCATTATTTGAAATAAGAAGATGACTAAGGGACTATTATATCATCATTTCAAGACATTAGAAAAAAATCAAGAAGTGTGGAGAAAAATTGAAGGGTTCGGCCATGAGAGGAAAAAAAACCAAGACCAAGATCAAGCTTTCCCAAAATTATTTCTTTGATGCAAACCTACTAATTTGAGGGTGCTTAGTAACGTGGAGGTGTTGTTTCAAGCGTTGGATTGTTCGTTTTCATCCTTGGCCAACTTTGGACAAGTTGAGGATTTGTGAAGAAAGGTAAGTTTAATCTTGTTTTTATGAGTTATGGAAGGTTTATGTGTGTTGTTGTATGTTGTTATGGATGAAATTCATGGAAATTGGGTGATTGAAGTTGAGGCCGTGAGCATGGAAAGTGGCCGTGTGCATGTGTGTTGTGTGTCTAAGTGAAGAATTAAGTTTATGTGGCTTGTTTGATTATTGTGGAGTGTTGGAATGAATGAAAAATCATAAAGTATATATGTATGGTGTGTTGGCCGAATATGGCCTTTTGTATGAGTTAAGAAATGAATTAGTTTTCTTGGAATTTTAGTTGTTGTTGTTATGTGGATTCTATGTTGGAAATAAGAGTTGAATGATTCGAATTGGTATTGTAAGTGTATGGGCTGTTTTGGAAGATTTTGTATATTTAGTGTGATTTTTATGATTATGGAAATGGCATGATTAGAGTGTGGATTGTTGAAGTAAATTATGATTTGAAATCAAGAAATGCATTAGAGTTGAGGTTCTCGGGTTTGGGGACTATTTCGGGTGGATTGGAGTGTTTGTTGGATTGTTGGGAATATTGTGTGTATTGTTTAAAGAGTTCTTGAATGTTGTTTGAGTGGTTTTGGATCGATAATTGAATATGCGTTAGTTTGATTACATGTTGGTTTGTAAGTATGTAGTTGTAGTAAGCATAATTGGAATGTTGTTGGAATGTGTGGAAAAGGATTATTAATGTTTCGAATTGATTATGGATATTGTTGGAATGATTGTTGGTATTGTTGTGTTGTTGAATCTGGCCGAGTTGAATTCTCGGGGTTGGTCCATTTATAAAGGAAGTCTTCGCCAATTTTCCGTAGGATTATGTGTTAGTTGGAAATGAACTCCTAAAATGCTTGGTTGACGTTGGTATTTGTTGATGTTATGTAGATCTTGGAGAGTTCGAGTTATAAGTTTGAGTTGGATTAGCGTTGAGTGCGAGCGAGGTATGTAAAGCTTAACCTTTCTTTCTTTTGGCATGTCTTAGTTGAATATAGGCTACAATACGAGCCTCGAGGAAATTCCATTCTTATAATCCGATCATGGCGATGATTCGCGTTTGTCTTTTGGTACTCGTATGTTGATGTGGGAAAATATTGGTTTTGATGTTGTTGGAAAAAAATGATTTTAAAGTTGCATAAAAAAACTTGGTTTTCAAAAGAGTTTTATTCTTAAACGATGTTGAAACTTCGAACGCTCATAACTTTCGACTAAGGGCTCGGATTGCCTCGATATCGTCGTGGGAGGTTGTATGACGTGTGATGAGTATGATTTCCATAGGCGGGCCCGGCTCGGGTTGACACTCGTCCGTGGGTCCCGCGACCTTCGTTTGTACATTTCTGATGACGTTTGGAAGAGTTTGGTATGACGATTTTCCCGATTCCCAAGTATGATCCTTTTACTTACTTTTTGAACTTATGATAATGATTTTATGCATATGGTTACTCACGACTCTGCTCGTGCGGTTTGTTGGTACATCGTTCGCCGGTTCCCGGGCCGGTTTTGTTGTCGTGCGCATTATGATATATATATCGGAGTTATCTTTGTGTTACGGTTCCCGAGACCTCGCCATAGGGCCGGTTCCGTTTATGGAGTTATCTTTGTGATATGGCTTATGATGTGTTGTGATGATGTGTTGTGTTCGGGGATACGGAGATTTGAAATCTTCTCCGGTGTTATCTTGTGTTATGGCGCCAACGACGGGCGGCGACCATATTTTAAATACCTATGCATACTTTGTATTTTGAAAAATAAACATTTGACATTTTGGAAAGGTACTTACTTTCGGTATTGCGTTTCGAGTGTGTGTGACTCGATTTATTTCTTCGTATTTCTGCTTTGCATACTCGGTACATATTTCGTACCGACCCCTTTCTCCCGGGGCTGCGTTTCATGCCCGCGGTGCGGCCGCCCGGTTGGTGATCCGTCAGTTTAGGATACCTATCCTGCTGTGTTGGAGTGCTCCTCTTATTCCGGAGCCTACATCTTGGTATATACTCGTTCGCTGCATGTGTGTGTGTGTGTGTGTGTTCAGGGGTACGGCGGGGCCCTGTCCCGTCATATGATTCTGTTGGTTTGTTTAGAGGTCTGTAGACGTGTATGTGGGTTGTGTGCCTACCCTGTACGGATGAGTTTGTATATTATATGTTTTGGGCCGATGTGCCATCGGATAGCCTTATCGGCTTTCGATATATATGTGTTTGAGTTTGAGATGTGTTTGAGACGGCGTTTGATATTTGTATACGCGTCGGCCGGTGTGTGTGATTCAGGTATGATGAATGCGTTTGGGTGCCCAACTCGGGCACTAGTCACGGCCTACGGGGTTGGGTCGTGACATTATGTGCGTAATTGATTGAATGGGATAATTGTAGTGGAATACAAGGAATTAATTAAGGGCATTGTCACGTGGGCCCAATTCATATAAATTGTTGCCAAGTGGCAGCAAGAATATATCCTTATGCATGCAATAATGGAGGAGGTGTCACTATAGGTGTCTAAAGAGGACCAATTTTTGGCCACGTATAAAGAGAAAATGGTGTCTCATATCTAATGTTTACATTTCACATTTTGGGCTATACAAATCTATTGCAAATATGTTTTTGAGCGAACGTGCTAGCCCATTTTTAGGCAGCAACATAACATTATATTTTGAAGGAAGAAATATGTATTCCTTCTCAAGGACAACACACGGGTTTTGAGCACCACTTCGATCTCGTTGTTCTATTTTGTCGTGTTATTGAATCCGGGCCTTCTTCTTAATGAAGTAAGATGGAAGAAGATTAAATCTTGGCATATAAGGTAAGAAATCCTCTCTCCTAGATGTATTTGAATTACCAAGTCGTATCTACATTGCTAGATGAAAGAATTATGAAAACTATATCGGAAATCGGATAAATTATTATTGTTACCATGTGGGCTGTTTGGTGGTTGTTATGAATTGTTTTGTGGGGTGGAATATCGTGGGTTTGGCTGTAGTTGTTGTTGTTATGTTTGTTATACTATCTATATACGGAAATAAAGAAGTGTATACAAGCATCGGTATAGGAATGTTTATTGGCTGTTTTAGAAGTGGTTTAAGAATGGATTTGATTCTAGTTTGATATGAAAATTGTTGGTATTGTTGCTGTTGGTATTTTGATTGATGTTTTGGCTGAATTAGAATCTCGAGGATTGTTAAGTTTTCGGGGGGGAAATGTCTTTATGAATTTTGTTAAGTAACGTGCTAGCTTAGGCTTTAGATTTTGAGAGCGCTATAGTTAATACTTGATATCAATAATGTTGTTGTATTGGGAGGCCCAGGATCTGATTTATGGTTAGCTTGGAGCAGATAAGGTATGTTAAGGCTGTCCTTTCTTTCTTTTTGGCATGGTCTATATGAAACAAATAGACGATGAATGTATAAACTCCAAAGAAGCTCCTATTCTTAGAGACACTAGGATGGCTAATGTTCTTGATTTCCAGAAGCTATTTCATATTATCTTGATACGTGTCTACGATTGCTGAAGTTCTATTTGATATAATCCATAGTGACATTCGAGGGGTACTTGACATGACTGTTGTCTTTGTTACTCAAGTGTTGGTTCATTCTACTTATTCTATTGAGTCTCAGATGATGATTTAGTTTGCATATGGTTGCTCACTATTCTGCTCGTGCATGCCGTTAATATATCTTTCACCGAGTCCCGGGCTGGATAAGTTTCGTGCACGCCACCGCATTATTCACCGAGTCCCTCACTAGAAGGCCGGTATATATATATATATATATATATATATATATATATATATATATATATATATATATATATATATATATATATATATGATGATATGATGATGACACCGAGTCCCATGATGGGCCGGGTATGGTATATGATGACTTTATTCACCGAGTCCCATAATGGGGTCGAGTATGGTATATATTTACATTTTTATTCATTGCCTTCGGGCTATTCATATTACGTGGTTTCTCATACATTCATTCTGACTTATGTCTCATCCTTTATGATTACCGCCGCCTTACATACTCGGTACATTGTTCGTACCGACGTCCCTTTGCTGGGGAGTGTTCGTGCCACACGATCCCAGTTATTTTGCGGGTAAAAGTATTCGGCTAGGATGGTTGGCTATCGGTTAGGGTTGGCAAACTCCATTTCTTCCCCGGAGCGAGGTGTCGAGTCATTATAGTTATCATGTGTATATACGGGTATGTCGGGCCCTGTCCCGATTCATATGATTCAAGTGTTTACTCTTAGAGACTTTACAGACAGTGTCCTGTGGTTAGTATATTGAGATGTCGTGCGTTGAGTAAAGCGACCATGTAGGCCGATATGTCAGCTTGACTTATTCGATTTTTGATTAATTGAGTATCGTTCGCAAATTTCTATGGTTTGACTGAAAGTACTTTATTATATTTTCGAAAAATTTGTATATGCCCAGTTTCATTATGTGAATGCCAGAGGGTTCGCTCAGCTCTAAGTAAGAGCTAGGTGCCCATCATGCCCTGGTGGGATTAGGGTGTGACAAAGTGGTATCAGAGCAGTTCGTCCTAGGGGTTGTCAACAAAGTCGTGTCTAGTAGAGTCTTGTTTATGGTGTGTTGCGCGCCACATTTATAAATAGGAGGCTACTGGGCATTTAGGATGGTTACTCTTCTTTCATATCTAAGATCGTGCGATAGATCCAAGCCATAGGAAATGAGATTCCTTATACTAACCCTTGATTTCAGCAGAAGAACGGTATCGACAGAAGAAAGTGAGTGATGATATTGGAAGTTACAGAGGTAAGTCACTTCATTGAGGGTACGTTATTAGAATATGTATTTATATGATAATGGATTGATTGTTATAGAGGTAAGTCAGTGTAAGTACAACAGAGGAATTGATTAACTGTATCTCTTGATGATAAGTTCAGTTATAAGTTTGTGAACTAAACAGATTGAATGAATCGGTACAAAGGTAAGCAACGGCACGAAAGAGAAAGGTACGAAGGTAAGCAACGGCACGAAAGATGTATGTCGGGTAAGGTAAGAATATTGAGGTATGATTGAAATGTAAAGCTGAAGAATGAAAGGGAAAGATGACGTTATAAGTGAACTTTGAGCATCGAAGAATAGGATAAGTGACATTACATGGATGGTACGGATAGCTAGATATACGACTATTCTGAGTACCCCTATGGGACAGAAGTTGTTAATTGGAGCGGATGTAGACATTGACTCATAACTAACGGTTAAGCAAAGTAAAATACATCTTTGTTTAGGTTGCTATGTTGGTTGTATTACTTAGTTACAAAACTGCAAGATGAATGTGTTAAGACTTCACACACGAATTACCGTAGCTATAAATTATGGGAAATGGCATGAATATGATGCAGTATAATAAGGGAATTGACGAAAGGGATATATGAATTCAAGATTGGAAGTAAGGTAACGGAGATAATTAAGACCCTTGAAGGGGGGAAGCGAGTAAGGAAAATACAAGTGTAGGGATTGAAACGATGAATCCTAAGATGTGACTGATATAGACTCTAAAACAAAAAGTGAGAGTTATGCGGAAATGAGTCTAATAGAGAGTAAATAAATGAGCAAAAATCGAGCGGTATACGAGATTGTCCGAAAATCATTCGTGAAGACCTTAAACAACATGACATTAGGAGCAAATAACTTGAGGAATATTATAAAGGATAGCGACGCTATACTGGAATAGAGGCAAAGGAATTGACAGTAAGGACGTTTGTTAATGATTTTGCGATTCATAAATGACAAATAGCAAGGGACATAAAGTTTTCTATAGTAGAATAAGATGTGATAATCAAGGGGAAAATGAAGGAAAGAAAAGAGTATGACGGCATCTATCCTATGGTGAAAGATTTATAGACATTAGACAACAAATGGAAATTGACCTTTGGCATTATGAGGTGATATGGCAAGCAGAGACGCAAGGATGAAATGGTAAAAGGTATGGACCGAAGGACGAAAGAGGGACGGAAAGTTCAAGATAGTACTTCGTAAATTAATGCAAACTGAAATAGATTTGAAAAATGGGTATGTGACAGAAGAGAGGTATTCACCTCAATGTGATGGTAGGGGTGCTATAGGGAAAACTACCTATATAAGTGTCACTCGAGATGTGATACGAGTATTTACCTCAAAAGAGTGTTCTCGAGAGATTCATTACGGGACATGATTAACATGAAATTTAGAACCTCTTAAGGTGATACATCATGTATTGTAACCTTTGTTCAGATATGAATTAAGAGAGAAGAGACACCCGAAGAGGATTCTAAATGTTATATCCCATATTTTATGCATTGGGATAATCCGGGTTAATTATGATAAGTTAGGGACAAAGCCATTTCGGGATGCAAAGTCGAGACTTTTGACCTTCGATTTTATTTTGAGACATAAGTTGTGCATGAATTTGTTTGCATGGAACAATTAGGAAAATTTGGGACCAAAATTGAAATTAATGAAAGATGGAAATCATGCAAAAAAATGCCATGTTGGCCGTGTGACTTGAAGAGGGCCCACACAACTTGTGGACAATTTTAATTGCTCCAACACATGTGTGTGGGCCATGGACACATGTATAAGTATAATTAGTATGCAAAAGATGACTACTAGCTCATTCTTCATCATCCAACACTTAGAAAAAAAAGAGCAAGAAGTTGAAGAACCTTGAGAGGCTCTCGGCCAAGGAGACCAAAAATTGAGATCCATTTCTAGCCATTCCAAAATTATTTCTTTGATTCAAACCCACTATTTTGAGGTCCCTAAGTAGCGTGGAAGTGTTGTTCGGGTCATCCAACAAGTCGTTGTGCCAATTGCAAACCCTAGGCTATTTGGGGAGTTGAAGAAGAAAGGTAAGATTTGATCATGTTTTATGTATTATAAAGGTTGTATGCATGTTGTAGTATGCTAAAATGAAGGAAATTCATGAAATATGGCATGTTGGAGTGGAGGTTGTGAATGTGGTGCCTAGCCGTGTAAGTGTGTGTGTGTGGTGTGGTGTTGAAGCAATGAATTAAAGCCTAGTTAGTATGTTATGATCATTGTAGGGTGAAGAAATTGATGAGAATCATCAATATGTATATATGTTGTGTTGACCAAAAATGGGTCATGTTATATGACAAAGAACGCATTAATGTCGCTTAGTGATTTAGTGGTTGTCGTAATGAATTCTATGTTGGAAATGAGCTTTTAATAACTCAAGTTTGATGTTGTAATTGTATGGGCTGATTTGAAGGTTATTTTTCATTTGATGTAATTTTTATATTTATGAAAATGATGTCGTTATAGCGTGGATTGTTGATACAAATCTTGATTCGGAAGTTAGAAATGGGCTATGGTGGTGTCTCGGGTTAGGGACAGTTTTTGGGCAAATTGGAGCCTTGTTGGATTGTTGGAAATATTGTATATATTGTTTGAAATGTCCTTAAATGATGTTAGTATGGATTCGGATTGGTAATTGAATGTATAAGCGTTGATGTTGTCTTGAACGTAAGTCGTTGAATCGAATATGTTGAAAGTTGTTGAATGATGTAAAGGCAAGTTAATAATGTTATATTGCCTTTCGGATTGATTATTAATGTTGCTAGGTTGGTTGTTGTTGTTGTTGTTGTTGATTTTGGCCGAGTTAAATTCTCGGGGTGGCCTATTTACAGGGGAAATGCTTTCGTAGAATTTAGTGTTAGTTTGGAATTAAATGCCTAAGCGTCCATAGCTAACGTTTGGCATATCATGACTTGTTTGTAGACATTGGGAAGCCCGAGACGTAGGTTGGAGTTAGCTTAAGTTTGGCTAGCGTTGAGTGCATACGAGGTATGTAAAGCTTACCTTCTTTCTTTTGGCATGTCTTAGATACGACTAAGTTATGATATGTTATGAGCTTCTGGGAAATTCCATTCTTAAAATCCGGGCACGTTTGGGAGTCGTATTTGTTTTGATGTTGGCACCCTTGTGTGGACAAACTATGGTTTATATGTTTTTGTATGATTGATTTTCGAAAGTTGCATAAAAATTGGTTTTAAGAGAGTGTTGTTCCTAAATGATTAGAAAACTACGAAAGCCCGTAACTTTCCCAGACAGAACCGGATCGCTTCGATATGCTCAAAAATGACTCCATGATATATGATGACTATGTTTTCCATAGCCAGGCCCGACTCGGGTCGACACCCCTCTGTGGGCCCCGCGACTTTCCTTATGTACTTCTGACGATTTTTGAAAGGATATGGCATGACTAATATTCCGATTTCAGCAATGACTAGGTACCATCGATCTTTTGAGTTTGTAGTAATGATTTGATAATATATGATAACTATGATTTTCGTAGAGATGGCCCGGATTGGGTTGACGCTCGTCCGTGGGTCCCGCGATCTTCTTCTGTAAATTCTAATGGCTTTTGAAAGAATTCAATATGACTATTTTTCCGACCCCGAGTATGATTACTTATTTATCCGTTAAGTCTGAAATGAGGATTTTATGCATGTGATTTGGATACGTGGTTATGATTTCGGTTCGGTTTGATATATTCGAATGACAATCGGAGGAAATTTGATTTGACTATAATCTTGGTTTTGAAATAATAGTTCACTTTGATTACGTTGAGTTGTAATAATGAATTGTATGACATGGCAACTTACTGCTTTCGCGCGTTTTTGTTGTTACATCCTTCGCGGATCCCGTGCAGTTGTTATCGTGGCGCACTATTTTGAAGATGATGTGTTTTAAGTATGATGTGATACGAAGTATGATGTGACCGGTACGCCGAGCCCCTGCGCGGGTACCGTGTATATACGTTATGATGTGTGGCAGCTCGAGATGGTCGGAGATGTAAAACCTTTTGAAGTATGATGTGTTGTGGCGTCAGTATGGAGTGGTGACCACGTTCTGTCCGCGGATCCCATTAGTGGACCGTATGTGATACGTGATATGATGTTTGATGATATGATAATACGATACGATATGATATGATGGCGTGATGTGATGTATGACTATTATGATATATGGATCGGGCCGTACGTTCCTCAAGACTATTATTTTATTTACCGGATCGGGCCGTCGTTCTCGGCACTATTATTTTATTTGTGATCGGGCCGTACGTTCCTCGCACTATTATTTTATTTACGATCGGGCCGTACGTTCCTCGGCACTATTATTTTATTTATGGATCGGGCCGTACGTTCGGCATTCGGTTAACGTCAACTTACATAATATGTTCTATTTTCTGTATATGTGGGACAGAAATGTTTTTTTAAAATAAAGCTAAGCACTTTGGACATTCTGATGGTTGTATTTGTTTTCTGCATGACTTATGTATGATTTACATTTCGGATGTAAGTACTTTGGTATTTGGGTTATTATGTTCACATCCCGTACGCCTTACTCCGGTTATGACTTTGTTTCTGTACTTCCTACTTTGCATACTCGGTCATATTCCGCAAATGTAGCCCCACTTCGGGGGGTTGCGTTTTCATGCCCGGCAGTAATGATACCCGTTTTGGTGATCCACCGACATAGGATTTTCATTCGTTGTTCGGGGTGCTCCCTTTGTTCTCGAGCCAATATTTTGGGTATATACTCTTCCGATGTATATGATTATGTTTATTCCGGGGTACGGCGGGGCCCCGTCCCGTCATTCGATTTCGTTTGTTCGTAGAGAGGTCCGTAGACATAGATGTGGGGTATGTACGGGCTTTGTTCGGAGGCGTTGAGTAATTGTGTTTGGGGCGGCCACGTCAGCAGGGTGGCGCCGCGTGTACGTATGCTTTGTATGTATATTATGATGCCTCTGTGTAGCTTCTCGTGGGTGCGACTTATATGTTAGTATGTGACGGAGCTTTGGAACCACATATGACCTCATGTCGGATGTATTTGTATCTTTGATTTCGTTATTGGGTGTGTATGGGTGCCCGGCTCGGGCACTAGTCACGACCTACGGGGGTTGGGTGACGATGTGGTGTGCATCAGCGAGCGGTTTCGTTCCTGGAATGTCTACGGACCATGTCCGGTAGAGTCTTTGTTTATCGGTGTGTTGTGCACCACATCCATAAAGGGAAGTTGTCACGGGCGATTTAGATGTTATCTTTCCTTCTCGATCTTAGATCGTGCGATAGGCGTGTTATCGGGATGATTCTTTCTACGACGAAATGTTTTTCTTTCAGCGATGCCTCGAGGAAGGCCCGAAGCACCGCCGTGGCGGACAAGTTTACGGCGGCAGCGAGAGACCGCCCAGGCCGGATGACTGCCAGGGCTCGTGCCCGCATCGATCCGAGATGTGCCTCGGCGGCTAAGTTCCTCGCTACCTTTTCGCGCATCGAGAGGATTTGGAGGGCATTGCACCGCCGTGTCCGGGGCGGCTCCACCGCCGACTCCCGAGGTTCGAGCTTTCGCACCTCAGTGCCTCCCCGGCCCGGGGGGAGATGATGGGACACGAGAAGAGGTTCGGTTATTGACTCGGTTAGTAGCGGGGCGGGTCCGCGAGACGAGGGAGCGAGGGGGATGATCGGGCGGTAGGCGTGATAGTCGAGGGCCCGTGATTTTCTACTTTGTGGAGCCACGAGTTTCCAGTCCAAGCCCGCAGGACCCTCTGCTGAGTTCATCAAACAGGATACGCAACACATTCTCGCGATCGATTACCTCACGAGACGAGTCGGTTGAGTTGGCGTTCCCGGTTGTACGACGTGCGCTAATTGGTATTTGTCGTGGATGTTGTGGAGCGAGGGTCCCCTCCGGGTATGGGGCGAGTTTCCGAGGCTTTCTGCCATTTCTGCCTCCGGAGGTGAGGCGAGCCGGGTGGAAAGATTCCTGTTGAAGGAAGCGAGGACCCGGTCGGAGTACGATTTAGAGTTCGGTTCGGCGGCGGATATGCGCCCGCTATGTAGGCGCATGGTGACACGATGCCCGATATATAGTGGGGCGGACCGATGTCGTTGATAGGCGTTTGGTGTTGCGGCCCGGCCCGGCTTGGATATTGCCGTATCGGCGTACCCGGGGCATGGAGGACGGACGCGGGCGTCGCCGATGGGATTGCGGGACGACAGAGGGCCGGTCCGCGGGATACTAGGGAGTCTCGGGAGGCGGCCTCGGCGGAGCGAGCGAGAATCCTCCCGGCCGGGAGTACCCCGTTAGAAGTATTTTTGTACATTGGAATAATCCGGATTAATTATGATAAGTTAAGGACAAAACTATTCCGGAATACTAAGTCGGGATTTTTGACCTTCGAATTTATTTTGAGGTATAGGTTGCTCATGAATTAGTTGGCATGAAATAATTAGGAGAATTTGGGACCAAAAGTGATAAAATTGGAAGTTGAAAAATCATTCATTTCTATGGTTGGCCTTGTAAGTGGGGTGAATGGCCCACACAAGTTGTGTTTAATTTTAATTGGAACAACACATGGTGTGGGCCAAGGGACAATTGTGCACTTCATTTAAGTGGCAAAAGATGACCACTAGTTTCATTTCTCACTTCACCACACTTAGACTCAAAAAAAAAAAAAAAAAAAGGAAGAGAGAGGAGGCTCTCACTTGACCCCTCCCAAGAATCACCTCCCTCTCAAGCCCTTCAAAAATAAATTTATTGGTGTTAACCCACTACATTGAAGTCCCTAAGTAGCGTGGAAGAGAGTTGTTTGGGTCATCTAACCATTCATTGTATCTAATTGCAAACCCTAGCCATTTGTGGTATTGAAGAACAAAGGTAAGTTTTGCTTTCTGTTCTATGTGTTGTGAACTCTTATTTCATGTTGTAGTATGTAAATATGGATGAAAATCATGAAATATGGCGTGATGAAGTTGGGCCGGTGTTTGGTGTTCTAGCCGTGTATATGGGTGTTGAATGGATTGATGAATTACTTCTTGTAATATGTTAAATTGTTGTAGCGTGTAGAGGGCTAAGAATCACTATCATATGTATGTAGCGTGGACGAATATGGGCCACATAGTATGTCAAGATCGCATTAATATCGTTTAGCATTTTAATCATCGTCGTTATGAATTCTAGTTGGAAATGAGCATTAACAACTCAAGATTGATGTTGGGAATTTGTGGGCTGATCTAAGGCTTATTGTACGCTTGATGTAATTCGTATATCAATGAAAATTTTATCGTTATATTGTGGTTTGTGATACAAAAAGGAAAAAAAAAAG